>NC_090725.1:8069448-8096948 GCF_036898095.1 Palaemon carinicauda | reverse complement strand
ACGATTATGCCAGAGATTAATATCTGAATCAGTAATAAGAAATTTAATAGACCGTAAGTTCCTGTCCAACAAATAAAGATGAGAATCAGCGACTGGAGATCAGACACGAGAACAATACTAGATGCAAGGTAGAATGAAAGAATTAAAACACTTCTTGATAATAGATTGATCACCGAAAGTCTTAAAAGACTTTCTTAATAAGCCTTTTTTTTTGTGCAATTCAAGAAGACACAGACCTATTGTGTTTTTCAAGAGTAAATTTGCTGTCGAGAATCACACCTAAAATTCTAAAAGAATCATACAACGTTAAAGAAACATCATGAATGCTGAGATCCGGATGTTGAGGAGCCATTGTCCTTGACCTACTTACAATCATACTTTGAGTTTTATAAGGATTTAACTTCATACCCTGTAATAGGCACCATGCAATAATTTTAGCTAGATCTCTATGAAGGGATTCAACTACCCCAGTTCTACTTTCAGGAGATGGATTTGATGTAGAAATAGTAGCATCATCTTCATATGCAACAAGCTTTCTTTCTGGGCCAAACCACATGTCATGCGTTTATAGTATGAAAAGTAATGGACTAAGAACACTACCCAGAGGAACACCAGATATAACATTCCTATACTCAGTATGGTGCCCATCATCAACTACTCATTGCTATCTATTACTTGAAAATTCAATAATGATGCTAAGAAACGACCTACCCACTCACAACTGTTTGAGTTTGAAAACAAGGGCCTCATGATTAACATGGTCAAAAGAAGCACTAAAATCAAGGCCAGTCATACGTAGTTCCTGACCACAATCAAGTGATTCCGTCAAGCATTGGAGATTGTAAGAAGGGCATCACATACTCCAAGGCCTAAAAGAAAACCAAATTGCAAACTAGGGAACAGATGATTACCTTCAGTAAACCTATTAAGACGTTTTGCCAAAAGACATTCAAAAACTTTACATAATATGGGAGTTATGGAAATTGGGCAGTAATCAGTTGGACTTGAGGTACCACAAACACATTTACATAGAGGAGTAACATTACCAATTCTCCAACAAGTGCTAAAAGCTCCTCGTCCTGCTAACTTGCGCCAAATAACAGATAACTTTGGAGCTAAGAAATCTGCAGTTTTTATATAAAACAAAGGGAAAATACCATTTGGGTCTACACCTCCATAAGCATCAAGGTCCTCCAAGAGAGGGTTAATTTCACGAGATCGAAAAGCTAAACTAGTTAGTTGAGGAAAACAGGAATGAGGAAGTTCAAGTTTCTCATTACTTTGCTCGTCAAACATATCAGCCAAAAGGGTTGCCTTTTCCTTTGAACAGTCAGTGAGAGAGCCATCTGGTTTAAGTAAAGAAGGAACTGTTGCACCTACACAAAGAGTGCAGCTTTAAGGGTAAGTCCACCACTCAGGTTCCTGGGTTGTACCAGAAAGGTTTTCTTTTATGGATAAAGAGCAAAAACTCTAAACTGAGTATAGTAATTTCAGGTAAAATCTGATCTGATCCCTTTCAAAGATCATGGGCCTCCTGCTTCTCCAAATAAGCACCTCTACAATCATCATTGAACCATGGTTTTGTCCTTCACTTGGTATCTTAGCACACGAAAAGGGATGCGCCTATGGTGACTAAATTCTCATTCAAAGCGACAAAAGGATCAACACTACTATATGATTGTGACCAATTCAAGCCCAAAAGATCATGGAAAATCCCATTCCAGTCTACTTGAGATTTTCATATAAATCTTAATTGAATACGATACATCAGGGATAGTGTTAGTTTTCCCGCTATGTTATTTTGTAGAATTATTGTAAGATAGCAGCAGGAGAGAGATAACTTTCATTCAAGATTAACGTAGACAATGCTACGTGTGCTAGTATATGTGCCCTGAGTGCTCTTGAAGAAGCATGCCCAGTTAACATTTTGTCAAACTTATGCACTGTCATAAAGAGTACTAAAAGTTCCCTTATTCCACTTCTATTCATGATGAAACCAATTGTACCCACAAAGGACAAAGAAGTGGAAACTACCAATACTTACAATAAGCTTGTTTAAGCATGAGTCTTCACCACACTTTGCAACAATGACACGAGCCGTGATATACAGAGGTTGATGAAAAATAATAAAGCAACTTTATTGTTTCAGTCCTTTTCATTTCTCTACAGCTTGGTCAAGTACTGTGTACAGTGTATTCTGTCATAATCGGTTATATGGACCATTAGTAAAGTGAAGGTATGAGACCTGGGACATATATAGGAAGAGTGCAGTACATTTCTCCATGTAACCATTCCAACCTAGACAATACCCTCTTTTTGCAATTTTCTAAGTTACCACAGGAGTTCCTTTGTTGTTACTGATGCAGTAAATGAAACTATATTATTTGCTGAATCCCTGACTATAATTTATATGCATCAGGGCCTCCTTGCACTTTCTTTTTTAAATGTTTTTAATCGGAACACAAACAAATTGTCCAACAGAAGAATGCACAGATCTCTAATCTAGTGATTGGCTGATCTGAAGTAGAGCCGTTTGGAGGAGTAACACTAAATTCCTCCCATACTGTGGAAAGTGTTGTATCCAACAATGGTACAGATGTTTAACACAAGTGTTGTGAAATACAAACGTGGTGAAATGAGTCAGTCTGAGGTTCCCTACCCTGATGTGAAGCTGATACCTAAAAGAGTCCTGCCTCAGCATAGAACCATACTTTTTGACGGAAATTTACAGTAAGACCTATTTTGTAGAGGGCATATTAAAGAGCTTTGACTAGCTTCATGTGAAATGTCTGTACACTGCTTATCCTTTTTTTCTTAGATTATCATTTCTTGCTATATCTAAAACTGTAGTTTCAACAAAATAGTTGAAGGTTTCTCGAATAAGTGAATCTAAGTCGGTTAAATATTTCCTGGTGGTGGATACCGATTAGTTTCATACATCTGTCTTTATATCTTTAGCAGTTATTTTGGTGGCTGTATTTACAATCCAAAACCACTCTTCTTTCTCATAACTTTTGTGTTTTTAATGCCAAGGATCAGTCAGAAATCTGTTCCCTGTGTCACGGAAACACTCCTGGTTTTCAGTTTTAGTTCACAGAAACAACAATGTCTTGCCCATATCTATCTGTCAGTTCAGAATTTATAGTTTTATCAGTTGGTAACCCACCCTCACTTGAAGTAATTTGGAATTCCTCGATTTTTCTCCAGGTAGTTAAAAGCAAAAGTAATTTCCTCTATAAAATGTAGAAATTTTGGGTCAACCACGTTTCATACCGGAATATGTAAGGTAGAACACCTTGATGGATGCTGAAATGGTATATTCCTTCAGAAAGGAACTAAATGAATTACATTGTACATACCGTTTTACCCCATTCATTTTTTCTCATTTAACCCTCTTTCAAAATAGTGACCTTAATATGAAGAGTTTTCTATACGATAAAAAGATCCGGGATCACTTTTTTTTTTTTTTAAGTCAGGTGATGCTTCTTTTCCACGAAAATAAATACAATCATGAGTTAATAAAAAATCTGACTCTAGATATTTCTCAGACTAGGAGATGTTCCAAGCATTTAGGAGGTTCTCTGTTTTCTTTTGTATGCCTTTCCTACATTTTACATGCACTTTCACACAATTCAGTCCTTCAAACTGAGAATGTTTTTCATCTTTGTACTGAATGCTATAATAAATGTCTTCACACATTTCTCTTTAATATATCGAGTCTCACCCTCAGAAAGCTGACCATTACAAATGAGGCATTTCCTCATGAAGACAATTTTAACATCTATGGAATGACTCGTAGGTTAAATATCTTTTCATAGTGCTAAAACTATAGAAAAGAAAAACTGGTTCAGAAACTTGAAGCATTATTTTCAATATCGCACTTATGAAAATTCAGCACCTCTAGCACCAATGCATAAAAAAACGAATAGAAGATTTTGTGTTTAAAAGATGCCAAATATTTTGTGTATCTGCACATTATCTGCTAAAGTCGGTTCCAAGCGAGATATTTGCAAAATAAATTTCCCCCGTCATATTTTAAAGATGTCGGCCAAATCCAAAGTGATAGAGGGGGTGCAAAATTAATGTTACCAAGTATCCTATTAGTAATTTTTAAATCTTTGCTTCTCCATTCATCATCTCCCACTTCACGCTTCATAGTCGTTAGCCATGTAGGCCTGGACTTTCCAACTCATTTAGTGCTTTGTGGGGCTCAGTTGAAAAGTTTGTTGAATTAATCTCTGTTGAGGAGCACAAAGAGCATGCCCAAACAGTCTCCTTCGACCCATCACCATGATCTCGTCTGTATGTGGCACTCCTAATCCTGTCCTGCAATTTAACTCCCAATATTATCCAACTCTGTTGGATATTGTTTCATTGCCATACCATAACTCGTGCCCATATAGTAACACCGATCTCACTAAAAAGGATATATAGCCTGAATTCTATATGTAATTTCAGGCGATTGGATTTTAATATTTTACGTAACCTAGTCATTGTCTGATTTGTATTTTTTTCAATCTTTCATTAAAATCTATTTCTAATGATCATAGTACCTAATTATTTGAATGATTCCACCTCATTAATCCTTTCTCCTTCTAATGATATTTCATATTCCACTGCATATTTCCGTTCTCATCTATATCTTTCTTCTATTTGTCATGTGATATTTCATGCGTTCTGGTAAGCAAGCTTTGCATTTCCTGTGGTGTTCTGCTAATAAGGACATCATCATCAGTATGCTTTAGGTCAGCTAATTTCCTGTTATCAATCCAGTCCAAGGTCAGCTAATTTCCTGTTATCAATCCAGTCCAATCCTTCTCCACCATCCCCAACTGTTCTATGCATTACAAAATCCATGAGGACGATAAACAGCATAGGTGACAACACATTCACTTGTAGTATGCCACTGTTCACTGGAAATTCATTTGATATAACTCCACTAACATTAACTTTGCACTTTCTATGCTCATGAACAGACATAATGAAATTTACGTATTTGAGAGGAACTTGATAATCACGCAGGACTCTCCTTAAAAATTGGTCCGTGCACACTATTAAAGGATTTTTCAAAAGTGAATTTCTTTATTCTACACATCGCTATACAACATGTCTTAAAAGGAAAATTGGTCAGTGCAACTCCTACTTTACTAAATTCTGCTTGTTCAACTCTCAGCTTTTCTTCAATCTTTCTCTCTGGTCTCTTTAGAATGAGCATACTATATATTTTCATGACAACTGGTGTAGGTTAAGTATGATGCCTCTACAATTATTGCAATCAGTCAGATCTTTTTTACCATTTTCACCAACACTCCTACCTCCCATTCCTAGGTTTTCCTCTTCACGCCACATTCTACAAAATAATCTTGTAAGTATTCTGGGAGTGGCTTCATTTTCGGCCAATATCCTCAGCGCAGTTATTCCATCGTATTCAGGGCTTTCCATCTCTTGAGTTTTTTAATGATAGCTTCGACTTCAAACACACTTAATTCGTTCATGAGCACAATCAAATCATTCCTTTCATTCTCCTATTTGTGACCTCGCTAAAGCGTTCTATCCAGTTTGCCTTTCTTCATCTTCTTATGTTGTATTAGATCCATTTCTCATTTTTATGGGTGTATGCTTCTTCTTTGTTGCCCTAGTAGAGATTCCATTGATAATTCTATGAGCAAATCTTACTCGATAGGCACTCCTTGAATTCATAGTTATGTCAGGCCTCATCTGCTTTCCTGTCTGAATATTCTCTCCAGTCATTCCTGGCTTTTCTTTTGACATCGCTATCAATACTGGAATACTTAGCATGCTCTACTTTGTAATTTTCATTACATCCTCGAAAATTTTCAACAATGTATTTCTGTCTTTGGCTACTCTTCATAGTATTGCAAGTATCATGTGATATCCAAGGTTTTTTTCCTTGTAACTGCATATGCCAAAACTTCACCACCAACTGACTGATACATGTTCTTAATATCACACCATTCTTCATTAATTGTCTGCTCTTCGTCTCTTAACGTTTCTTAAGACTGAAAATCGATCTTTACATTAAATTGCAAAGGTTCTCAATGCACATCTTCTTGTAGCTTAGTTGTATCAAACCTAATTATTCTTACCAAATTTCTGTTGGGTGCTTTCAGTTTCAATTTCAGTGTGTCAATGAGAGCTGGTGATCACTACCAATACAGCTTTTTACTTTTCTCAGTCTCCTCCTTCTCTCTATGTGATCTATTGATTTTTGTAATTGCTACATGGTGAAGTCCATGTATATTTGTGGTGTCGATGTCCTTGTGCTAGAAAAGAGTACCTGTGATGACAAGATTGTTTGTTGAGTATAAACTTATGAAATGTTCTCCATTTTCATTTGCAAATTCACCAAGACCCTCAACACCCATCCCATTATCTACACTTGATTCTTCCTTAAACTTAAGCATTTAAGTTACCAATCACAATTTTCATATATATCTCTGGTGTATATACAAACTATAATACTCATATTACACTGTTTTAATTTAAACTTTGCAGATATAATTTACTAATTTACAGCTCTCCATTCCGTTAATGCCCTCTGCTTTTGGTGTCATCATCATCCTACACCTTCTCATCCAAATCCATCTGTTCATCCTGAGTAGATATATTGCCTTAGTCTAAGATTTCTTTACTAATCCCCTTACAACGTATTTCACTCGGGGCCAAGGTATCCAAACTTTATTTCATAACTTCACTCTCACTTGGTGTTGTAACTTCCCATTCTGATTCATGATTCTAACATTCCAATTACTTGTTTTAAATTTTTCTTTAGTATTTATAAATCGGGAGATTCTTAGCACCCCACTACGCCATTTGTTATTTTCTCCTTCCATCGACTGACTAAATCTATTGAGGATTCATTGGCTAAATTCTTCAAAGGATAGCCAATTCCTTGTGATCCGCAGTGCCTATCTAACTAAGGCAAGTGACCCCTGCTGATCCATACTAACTGCAGTAAGATTAACCGCCAGGCATCAAGCGTAAAAGCCAAAATGCATCTAGTCTATCGCCTTAAACTCAATCCGTCACCCTGCTGCCAGTGACTTCATTGCGATTTAGCGGGCCATCTAATGTATCATTAAAATAGTACGTTACAGTACTTATGGTTTACTACTAAGTCCAAGAAATTTTGTTAAAAGAAGTAATGTATTTAATATGAGCTATTTAAAATGAGATGAAAAGAGCAAGGGTGAACGTAATTTCGTTATAGATAAAAAAGAACTGTAAAGGGTTTGAGAAACTTAAGCTGAGAGAGAGAGAGAGAGAGAGAGAGAGAGAGAGAGAGAGAGAGAGAGAGAGAGAGAGAGAGAGAGAGAGATTCCAGTATGGGTGTCAGTCATAGCACTATTTGTATCAGTCTTATGAATTACTCCCAAAGATAAACTTTAAATTCTACGTGAACTCGGTACATTGAATATTCTCTTTTAAAGATAATTTCACATTTCACCATAATTTTGCGTTAATCTATTCAAGTCTATCCTTGCTTATTTACCGTTACACAGGATTAATGCTGCGAAAGCTTTCATTTGAAGGAATTGTTCATCTAAGCTGATTCATTAATGATATATCATTTGTTATTTAGTCTAGTTTTATTTCAAATGAATACATTCTCTCTCTCTCTCTCTCTCTCTCTCTCTTCTCTCTCCTCTCTCTCTCTCTCTCTCTTAGGAATGTCACTCTCTTTCTCTCTCTCTCTCTCTCTCTCATAGGAATGTCACTCTCTCTCTCTCTCTCTCAAAGGAATGTCTCTCTCTCTCTCTCAAAGGAATGTCACTCTCTCTCTCTCTCTCTCTCTCTCTCCTCTCTCTCTCTCTCTCTCTCCTCTCTCTCTCTCTCATAGGAATGTCACTCTCTCTCTCTCTCTCTCTCTCTCTCTCTCACTCTCTCTCAGGACTCTCTCTCTCTCTCTCTCTCTCTCTCTCTCTCTCTCTCTCTCTCTCTCTCTCTCCTCTCAGGAATGTCACTCTCTCTCTCTCTCTCTCTCTCTCTCTCTCTCTCTCTCTCTCTCTCTCTCTCCTCTCTCTCTCTCTCTCTCTCTCATAGGAATGTCAATCCTAAAGTTACGGAACAAAGATATCACTTTGAAACTTTGACAGGTCTGGACGTCCACACCAAGTGATACTGTTTACGTGTGAATTGGCGTATGTTGGCAGATTGCTCCCCCCCCCCCCCCCCCACATGAAGCGGCTCTTTCTATAAAGAATTTTTGAACTTATAAGCCTGTGAAAATAGTGCAAATTTGATCGTTGGAATGATGAAGGATACAAAATGCAATCTTAACATTATGCTTTTTAAGCAAGAACTTTGCAATTACTTTAAGAAGGCGTTAATGGAAAATAAGAACGCGCAAAGGATACATGACTTGTAATTGCGTTAAGATATCCTTGTTGACTGTGCGTAAAAAAAAGAACTAGAAAAAATATTCGAAATATAAATGAAGCCAAATTTCACTTAGCAGACTATAAATTCAAGATTTATGATACATACGTATTAAATAAGGTGATACACCTATTTTCATTGTGTTATATATATATATATATATATATATATATATATAATATATATATATATATATGTATGTATATATATAATATATATATATATATATATATATATATATATATATATATATATATATATAGAGAGAGAGAGAGAGAGAGAGAGAGAGAGAGAGAGAGAGAGAGAGAGAGAGAGAGAGAGAGAGAGAGAGAGCGCAGTATAGTAGCTTGATGGGTTTTGGTAGCCTCGTAAAACTTGTATGTCATTTGCAGTTTTATGTGATGTATATGGGATCAAGAGTCAAAGTGGAATTGTTTATTTGAATATGTTAGTTTTATTGCTGCAGTTCTAACGTACTGACTATTGTCTTTATTTTTTAAGCATATTCTTCTAAAGGAATATTAATTTTGTCTAAAATATGATGTTAATGATATTAATGCTATTGCAATTATTATTATTATTATTGTTATTATTATTATTATTATTATTATTATTATTATTAGTAGTAGTAGTAGTAGTAGTAGTAGTAGTAGTAGTAGTAGTAGAAGTAGTAGTAGTAGGGGTAGTAGTATCTGACACAATAATTTGCTTCTGTCAGTGTTATTTTATGTTTCAAATATCATTTCCGTCAGATGAATTTTTTACAGATTGGATTTTAGCATTATTTGTAAACTTTTAAAACTATTCCAATCTTTTGCCACTTATAATGCATTTTTTCCCATCTCACCTTTTGCTCTTTGTGCCCATTCCTTGGTTTAACGAATTTTCTTTTTGTGCTTTTTTATTTGTTTGTTTCATCTATTCAGTTCGATAATCTAAACAAATTCTTTTTTATTAAACATTAAGAATACAGAAAATGAATAGGTCCCTTTAATTAAAAGCGCGCCTAAGGCTTTTATGACATGCTCAGTTTAGTTTTAGTGATGTCTTTGACAAGCTTAACAAAATGGATGTTATAAATCAATTTTGTAACCAGGAAATTTGGGTTGTTTTGATGGCGTTTTAGTGAACTTAAACCTATTTTGTATTTAGTAATTGTTAGCAGTATGAAGAACAATAATTGAGTTCTTCACTGAGTATTGTTCTGGTAGCTGTTCCATTATCAGAAAAGCGATACCACATCATATGGCCATAGGCAATCAAAGGCTGCACTAGACCTCACTGATATCCGTTTAAAGTCATGCCATTTTCTTTGCCATGGTGGAATTTGTGTATCTTTGTATGCTTTAGTCTAGGGAAACCAAATTTACATGATATATTTGGAATGGTTCATCTAAAATGACTAAAATCCTTTTTGTGGCTTCTATTAGTAATCAGGGTTACGTTGCCCCTTATCAAAATGTTGGGCTATACCAACGTGAACGTTACCTCTTTTCATAGTATCTGGAGTGATTCACTACCAATGATTCAAGAGAAATTAGATAATTTTTGTTTGAGCAATTATTATAGAATAGAATTATAAATATCTTTTTAATCTTAATGAAAAATAAATCAAACAAAAATCCCTTTGTGTACATAACTTGTTAATTAGTTTAGTCTTGAAGAGAAGCTGCGTACAATGACTTATGTTCTTCTTTTGTTTTCTATTGAATACGATACAATAGTCTCATGAAATACAGAGTAATTTAACCCAAACCACCGTATAAAGTAGATACGTATCATTGGATCTTTTTCCTTTCCCATGATCCGTTTAATTATCTTAAGGTCATTATTGCTCTTTGATTTTTTATATCTGTACGCTATGAAGCTGAGCAAGACCGAATATATATATATATATATATATATATATATATATATATATATATATATATATATATATATATATATATACATACAAATGTATATATATATGTATATATATATATCTAATATATATTTTTATGTATGTAAGTATCTATATATCTATCTATCTAATATAATATATATATATATATATATATATATATATATATATATATATATATATTTGTATGTATGTAAGTATCTATATATCTATCTAATATATATATATATATATATATATATATATATATATATGCATTTATATATATATATGTGTGTGTGTGTGTATAATGTCCCATGTCGACGGATAATGAGACATCGGAACATGGGTTTTTCCACTTTATTACAAAAAGGTTTGTGAATACATTTTACACAGCCCGATACTCTTCAGACGAGTACCTTCTTGCAATGATGCTCTGTCAATATGCTGAATTGTTAGATTTTGTGGCAATCTCCCCTGTGATGGAAATACACTCTTACCATTAGGCTTTCAACTCGTCACCTATCAGACTTAACACACGTCACCTACAACAGAGTTCAGTTTTTGCACACTACAATTTATGACAGTCATAGTACTCTTAAAAAGGTCATTAATCTCACTGTATAAAACACATACTTCTACATATTTTTCATACTAGGCTTAGGACATATATGTTGTCATGCTTAGAACGTACTTTTAACTAGTAATGTGGAATGAGCATAGATGGAATGGCAGTATCACAGATATATCTGATAGGCAATGGAAACTAACACCTATAGGTTGAAAATATAATACAAGCTTGGTCATCATGTGATATGATATATTCATTGGTGGAAGCTGCCTAATACCAGCAAAGAATGTCTCCTTATGCTAAGGTCACAATTGCTCGTGCGAACGATTGATTCGTACGAATTTCCAATTCGTACGAATTCTAGAGTTCGTAGACATTCGTGAAGGTGAAAATAATTTTGCACGGCCTTCTTAAGAAGTTCGTACGGGTGGCGTAAAAATTCTTAACATCAACTTGCAGCAGCCTTAAGAAAAGAGGTGATTTCTACCGTACGGTGGCCGTAGAATTCTTACGTTCTCCGTAAGGTTGACTTAGGACTTCCCTAAGGCAAACTTAAGGTCATCTTGCGAAAGCTTATGCCGTACGATGGCCGCATGTCCAACCTACTTGCAACTTGCGCCACTCTCACGTCGTTGGTAAGAAGATCGTAGGTTTTTTTTCACATTTTGATTGGTTATATATCCTCTGCTTGCCGGTCGCCTCTCCTTTCTCCTCCATTTCCTCTGATACACCTACTGACTTCTCTTCAGATAATACCTCTTCACTAACAGGCGGCTCTTGTGGCTGAACAATTCTGTCGATTTCTCTATCGTCCTCCTCCACAACTTTCTCCGGATCCTTTCTCTTACGTCCCTTTTTGGGTCCCATGTCTACTCCCGAAAAAGCACAAAATGATGTTTCACACGGCATGCACTTGGCTTTTATATGCCGCTCCTTGTAACATTATGAATGACATACGTTCGCCTCGCGCACATCATACTTCCGCCTTACGAAAGCCATAATACGTTCGTATGAACGACGTACGTAACTTTTTTCTTACGTGGTTCGCAGGAACGCCTTGCGGGACCCTGAAGAACAACGTAATGTATTCGTGCGGCATACGTGAACACATCTTGCGTCTCAAAAGGCTAAATTTCCTACGAAAATCTTGTGTCATTCTTAAGGCGTTGGTACAGCCACCGCACGAAGAGGGGTTTCGTAAGGCGTTCGTAGAAAAAGTTTGACAAGATCATCGACCTGGCTACGAACGCGCTACGTAGGAATGCAGATTCTTATAAGGCCGCCTTAAGAAGATCGTACGAAGTGGCTCTAAAATCATACGAAATGGTCAAAAAGTCGTTTGTACGGCGTTCGTAGAGCAATTGTGACCGTAGCATTAGAAGATATTTTTCTTTTATTATAGTGCACAGCTAGTAGTCAATGCATGAAAAAATAATTAACTGTAACATTTCATGATATTTAGTGAATTAGTTTGATTCCTATGGTGATTATTATATATTTAAATCTAACCATTTGCTGAGCCCAGGCAATAGAAATACATGCAAATGACAAATCCTGGAATTATGGCTGCCCCACCTAGTAACATAAGTATAGTACTCCCCACCCTTTCCAAGTCACTGCTGTGTGTATGAATGCATACTCAGCTCACTATGGAAATTTCGAAATGGGTGTAAATTGGTAATAACATATTTGTCAGAGCTGAAATATGCACTGTATTTTGGCAGATCATCTTTTTCCATTCTATTGCTATTTTGAAGTCTTATCCTGGTAGGTAAGCTGTCTACAATCAATAGAAAACCTGCCTAGTATTACTGTATATTTAAAAAAATTATATGGTGGTCGCAATATTAAAGAATCACCATGGAGGGTATCAGTAAAAGTAAAGGCCTACTGTTACCAAATATATAATCTATAAAAACACTATGGGTATTAACCCGGTTTCTCGCCTAGAGCTTCAGTATATCCATAGTTTTTGCTTTTGATGGTTTTGATGATGATTATAAGCCATGCAATTACTGATGAATGAATTTTAAATTAGTGAATACATTATTGCATGGCGTGACATGTATAAAATGACTCACCTCTGTTACCTCTTGGTTCTTCAATTCTTCATCACTTCTGTAAAAAAAAAAAAGATAAATAAATAAATAAAAAAAAAAAATAGCAAGAAAGTTATGTTAGCTTGTTTATGGAGCACTGGATTTTAACATGACCTCACTTAGAGCTGTAAAAATACATTACCTGATCTTTACAAAACAAGAAAGATCTAAACTATCTTCATCAAAGCTGTAATTCTGCACTGAGGATGAAAAGGCATAGGAAGGCGAACAGATTCAGTATCTGGCTAAGAAGGTTATCATTGTTGGTTGAAGAACATGATGACTGGGAGCAGTTTTCTCTGCCGCTTCATTTCCTTCTTGATGTTTTTATGGGGAAAATTATTCATCTTTGATATGCATAAACTTGAGGACACTCACCATGGATTGGTCTATACTTTTGCCAGTATTTTACAATGCATCCAGGTGCTGTAGCATCCCCCATAGCTTATTGAGAGAGATATCTTGCTCCTCACCCTCATTTTCATGAGCTTCCTCTTCGTCATTTACTTACAGTACCAGCTCCTCAAGGTCCTATTTGGTCAGTAACGCATCATGGATTCAAAGGACTTCCAAGATTTTGTTGTCAGCCAATATGTGGAAGCCTTCAACAGTAACTCTCTGTGCCTGTCATAATCTTCACTGTATCATTGATGTTCAGGACTGAAGCCCTAAAAATTCTTCACATACCAAGTCCACAAACATTTCCAACAAGAATTTTCCGTCTGTGCCTTTATGTACTTGATCAGTAAAGTATTTAGGTGCTAGGAGGAAAAACCATCTGCTTTTATGATATCATGGATAGACTGCGTAGTTTGTGGATACCCAGATACGTTGTTAAGAATTAGCAATTCACTGAAATTCAACCTCAGTGGCTGCAGGTACCACCCAACCTCTAGCAGGAAGCAGTTTAGAAATGCGTTGCTTGTTGTCCATGCCTTCTTTTTGTTTAACCAAAATACTAGCAGTAGATGTTTGTTGCTCTGCTGGAATGCAATTGTGTTTAGTGACTCATGAGTAAGGCAAGGGTAGATGAGGTGACTGACAACATTATTACACAATATCATGGTGCACCTGAAAAGACAGATAGACATGTATTAGAATGCGATGATTATGCTGATATTATAAGAAAATACTCATTTAGCTGCAAATGATGAAAATAGAATAGATGAAAGGTAGGATTTACTATTAAAACTTGGGAAAAATTAATTGTTTATGTGATTCAAGATAAAACTGTGAACCATTAGGCTACTTGTCTTTTTCTGCCTTAAACCCAGGCGCACAAAGTTTTTTCAGAGATGAAGATGCTCTGTGGCATCTTCTCATCTTCTTTCAGAACAAACCTGTAAGGCATAGATTACAATACTCTAATTTACTGTTAAATTGTAGTAATCAGTAGAGTCACACAAGGCTTAGGAATTGTAGTAACTACTAGCTTACATATGCCAATTAGATTACATTTCTGTTAATGTTTTTACACCACAATGGTACTGTACACAAAATAGATTAAAGATACAATTATTTTTAATGTAAAATACATATTATTAGAGGTATAGGACACACTACTAACCTGTTTCATCTATATTACACACTGGCTCTGGCTCGTAGCTCTTCTCAATTATTATCTTTTGTTGCTCTGACGGGAAAGTTTTCTCAGCTTAGTGATCTGCTGATTCTGGCTTCCCTGAGATCTGCAGCTTGTTATTATCAAGTCACCTGTTGCAGGCTTGAAAAGGTGTAGATGGCGTAGCTGAGTGGGTTTTACTGATGCTAGGTCCATGGTCCTCAGTTTTACATGGATTATACTTGAAATGTTAGAAGAGAGTTCTTGCCTTTTCCCTGATGAGGTGTGCGTCAACTGATATGTTTTTATTTTTTTTATTTTTTTTTTCAGTACTCGCCCTCAATCTATATGAACAGTGCATTGCCATCTTTATCATTGCCTTTTCTCTCACCATTACTACATGCCTAGTATTATGTGGAGCCCTTGCACTTATAGTAAGATGAATGTTGGCTTCTTTTGCCTTAATGTGTCTCACAGTACTGTATTATCATTACTTCACAAAACTCTTGTTTACGAAGAAACTTTTGAGGCACTACAACAAAATATATATCTACACCTCGTTTATTGAGGATTCCTACATTTTGTTAGAACGTCATCACGTTCTTCTGCCCCTTAGGGGTAGGTTTGGCAAATGATGATACGCTCTTATGGACCATGCCAAAAGTTTAACACGTGAAGCCAAGACACAACAAGCACGAGAGATATTGTCTCTGGTTGTTATAGTGAGACAGAGGTAGAGCAAGGGTGCAGTACTGTTGGGGTAGGCTAAATGGGACAGGAATGTAGGAAAGTCACCAAGTATAACGGAAGGGAAGCACAACAATTGATTCAGGTAGATGATCCACACAGACACACACACACACACACAAAAAGATATTATTTCAATAATATTGCTGGCTTCCTCCGCAGATAATTGATGTGCAAATTCCAAACCTGATAATGGTAAAGTCTGATTGTGTTATGTTTATTACTTGCTTCATTTTCAGTTACATGGATGACCGCTCAAGTGATGCCCATCACAAATGTAGACTCATCACTAACATAGCATGAAGAACAATTTCGTTTCATATATGAAACAGGGACAAAATTACTAAATTTCATCCTGACCAAGATTAGATAGAGCGTTGGAGAGTGCTAGTGCAATTCATTTCCTAATCGATATTGTACCTTTGGCCAACATAACCTATTCAGCTCTCAGTTCTTAGCCTGATTTCATATCCCAGAATTTACAGTAGCATACGAAACAATTTCTTTAACTTTTCTTATTACTCCACACACAAATATATTGAACATTTAAGGGGACATAAACCCTTGTCTCATGACCACATTTCAAATAAATTAGTTACCATTATTAAAAATAACGAATCATTTTCTAAACCTAGACTTTTATGCCATACATCCTTAGCATTCTATCAATCAATTTTGCCATGAACTTTTTCTAGGTTCATGTACTGTTCTTTTTCATTCTTTCAAACGTTCATGAAATTGTTTTCTTTAAACACTTGATCCACACACTTTTCCTTTTCTAAATTTACACTGATCATCACTTATGAATCGTTCTGTTATCTGTCTTACATTCTTAAGGAAAAACTACCATGAAGCTCCCCTAACATTATTACCTCCGTCAAGTTGGAAGGAAGCTATGTTTTTTTGCGTTATTTGTTGGTATGTATGTGTTTGTTTGTTTATGAACAGCTTCCTGTCCACAATTTTAATCGCCGAGTAATGAAAGTTGCAGGGATAACTGTTATATAAAAAGCTGGAAAAGATTATATTTTGAGAGGTCAAGGTCACAGTCAAGCAAAATGTCCAATTCACGTAATCAGCCATAGATTTGGACATCGTTGTCACAGAGACTTCTTAGTTAGCTCATATTTGCGTATATGAAAATCCACGCTAATCAATACACGTTAAGGTCAAAGGTCAAGGTTAAGGTCGAGCAAAAGGTCGGGAAATAAGCTGCTGCATCGGAGGTCTGTGCTCTACTGAATGTCCTTTCAAGTTCAGTGATAATTCTATTCTCTATCATCTTTACTACTCCTTTACAAATTAACAATTATTCATTTCATTTGAGTCCCTGCAGCCAACCTAATTTTCACTAGCTTCTGCTGCCTCTCATTAATGAAAACCTTGTCCTCCTAGTGTATGCTCACCCTTCAACCTGTCAATGGATCTTTATGCACCTTGGGAGTTCATGCTGGCGGTAACTGAGAAAAGCGGGTTTTTTTTATTGCTATATGTAAAATTACTGTTCGTGATGCGATGGAGATTAGGATATAATGATTTGGATTTATCTTGGTATATTGAGAAAAAAGTGCTAATTGCGTTGCAGTAACTTATTGACAAAAATGTAAATCTAACTATGATAATTTTTTTTCCAATTACAAGCGTGCAAACACACACACACACACACACACACACACACACACATATATATATATATATATATATATATATATATATATATATATATATATATATAAAACTTGACAAAAATGTAAATCTAACTATGATAAAATTTTTTACCAATTACAAGCGTGCACACATACACACGCACACACACACACACACACACATATATATATATATATATATATATATATATATATATATATATATATATATATATATATATATATTATATTGCAGGTGTTAGATATTCATGTGTATATATATATATATATATATATATATATATATATATATATATATATATATATATGTAATATATATAAGTATATATATATATATATATATATATATATATATATATATATATATATATATATTATTTTGCAGGTCTTACATATTCATGTATATATATATATATATATATATATATATATATATATATATATATATATGTATGTATATGTGTATATATATATATATATATATATATATATATATATATATATATATATATATATATACACACACACACATATATTGCAGGTGTTAGATACTCATTTCCATTTTGATTCCTGGATATATATTCTTGTTCTTTGTTTAATATTAATTGTTTTTTCCACTATAAAAAAATAAATACTTGTGGTTTGGTGTGGTATATTCAAAAGAACAGTTAGAGAAAAAAAAATTTAATCAAATAGACGAGTAAGCTGTTTGAAAACCATATTATTAAATCATGCAAAACAACGAATACGATATATTTCCAGTAATATATTGTTTGTTTTTATTCCGTCTGCTCTGCGGGACAGCTTATGAAACAAGAATTTTAGTATTTTTATGGCAAATTGATTCTGCACCTGGAAAAGTTTTGAACAATAATTCATTTTGTGATTAATGTCTGTTTAGTCGCAATCAATTGAGTGTTACTGATTGAGCTTGCATTTTCAAACTGAATGCTTTGTATTATTTTTCTGGTATTTTGAAAAACTGAATAATGATAACAGTATTACACCATAAATGTATAATTGTAGCCACAACGATAACTTGAAACATATTAGAAACAAATATTTCTATACTCTACATTTATTTTGCCATCAAACCTATTAAAAATATAAAACTACAATGCGTTTCTCAATTTATTTTTATATATATTTTATCAAGTTTTATGGCAGGAGGTTCATCAGTAATACACCCAACCATCCTAAACCCTATGTAATTCATCGCTGTCCAAAATTCATTTTCAAACATCCGGGATATGTAGGTTCTTCTATTATATGCCATTATTTTCTACTATCTCCTATAGCATTTGTGAATTACGAACTTTTCACTCATTTAATATGATCCTTCTTTACACTTCTCAAACCATTTAGAATAGTTTGATCCATCATTTCACGTATGTTAACCTTTAAACAACTTTTCATCTTGACAGCCTCAACCTTTCTTTTTCCTTATGCATTAAATACTTCTGTAAAGAAGACCTGGTTTAACAATCATTTCATCCAATCCCACCTTTGGTGCCTCAGATATTACAACGATATTTTGAACATATCCTGAAACCTTCCTCTCCTATTCCCCGACTCACTTTTCTCATCTGTCGCCATACTTTATATTAACTCGCAGATACTTATTTGAATCATTCACTTCATTCTTTTACCATTCATACTCTCAATTATTTAATCATCTTCCTGGTTTCCATTTGCTTACATTTACCCTCAAATTACTCTTCTTGCAAATGCCATTAAATTATTTCCTACTTCTAAAGTTTCTCTTCAGTTTCTCGAATATGCACATTATCAACAAAGATCAATGATTTCACATCTCACTTTATCTCACAACTTTTCACTTGTCTTCACTGTATCTCTGACCTTTTATTTGTTGATCTCTGATGAAACTTAATTCGATACAAATTAATTGTAGATCCTCTTGCGTCATCATTAGTTAGTGAAAATTTATGTAACTACCCAACTTATATTCGAAGAGATATTAGGGTGCCAGACAGAAACATAATGTTTTAGTATTCTGTGGAAATAATTAAGAGGTTCCTTTAAAGAAAATAATTTGAAATGTCAGTTGTGATCCAGGTACATCAATCAATATTTATTTTCAGACAGCCCTATCATATACAAAAGAATAAAGTCCATTTGGTGATAGAAATAAAAATATGTATTGTAATTACCTTTTTCTTTAAAAAAAAAATGAGATGTTACAATCATTGAATTATTATTATTTTGTCAGTGCGAAATTTAGAAAAAATTATCTGATCTTAATACTAGCTCCTTGGCAAGGATTATTTTGTTAATGGAACTAAATACTTTTATTTTGGTTTCTTAATGATGTTCCCATATGTAAATACATCACAATGCCCCTTAGCATTAATTACATCATTATCTTCATCACTCTTATGAAGATCACTTTCATCATTAGCCTTCAAAAACACCCCAGTACTAACACCTTTACTAACTTGACCATCATCACTGAAGCAATAGCTAGAAAACCTTAAAATTTTGAATGATAAGATATAACATCAATGGACATTCTCATGTAATCTAGATGGGACAGGTATTAGTTCATCAACATGTTGCCTGGTTCTTGACTTTAGCACGTGTAAAACGCCGAAAATACTTGTTAAAATAGTGCACACAACGCGATCTTTTATGCGACATTATAACCAGTGCTCGTTTTGGAAATCTAAAATGTCAGCAAGTCACATCTATGATCTGACGACTATAGAAAAAAGAAATTTTAAATACCGGATTACCAATAATGATGATATTTATTAAGAAATAATAAAATATATTAAATAAATGACGTTTTTTGAGCAAAAAGAAGAAAAAGCATTTTGATTCTTACATATGACAATACTTCACAGCCACTTCAAAGTAATTCCCTCCCATGATAACCCCTTCTCCAAAATCATCAATTTATCGTGAAGTTTCTACCTACCTGACTTGGCTGCTAAGATGGACACCTTACCATAATTTTTGTAGAGACTTTTACTCAATTTGAAATGACATGCTGAGATGTTAGAGAAGAAGCCAAAAGACAAAAATTCGATTTTGTTTTATAAATCGTCACCCTCATAAACTAACTGCCTAAGTCATTTTCTCCACTTTTTGGGAAATAAAAAAAAAAAACTTCTCATTTCCTAATTCTTTATATCATTGTGTTGAGCTTCAATTCACAAATTCCTAACAGAAGAATTTGTGAATTAGAATTTATTAATTGAAGCCCAATACAATGATATAAAGAATTAGGAAATGAGAAGGTTTTTTTTTCATTTCCCAACAAGTGGAGAAAATGACTTAGGCAGTTAGTTAATGAGGGTGACGAAATTTCATTTACATCTCTCTTCTTGAATGCCATTACGTAAAAGATGAATTGTTGACTGGAACTAAAAGTAGCTATAATTGAAGAGAAGATGTGATTTGGTAGAGAGTTGAGTGAGTAGTTTGGTTGCTGTAATGGTGGGTGTGAGGCAAAGGCTTAAAGTTTAGTTAATGTGTTAATGGATTGAATTATGGTAGAAGCCCGAAAACTTTTTATAAGGGTAAATGGAAGCCGGGAACATAGAGTAGTGGATGTTGGTATAGATGAAGAAAAAATGGGAAGAATGTGTTTCTTATAGGCTTCTGAAAATAGATATAATGAATGATAGTAGATGAGAGATAAGGTAATTCAACGGAATAAGTAAAGTAAGAAAAGAAGCAGGATGTTTGCAATAGGTAGTAGGTTGGTCAGGGCACCAGCCACCCGTTGAGATAATACCACTAGAGAAGTTATTGGAAAGGAATCCTGAGAAGGTAGGAGCCAATATAGCCGCAGGAATTGTGCAGAAGAATGTGCTTACTTGAAACAGCATATATAGTGACGAAAATGATGGATTCTTAAAGAAGCTAGATGTAACCCAGAACCCAACATATATTATTATTATTATTATTATTATTATTATTATTATTATTATTATTATTATTATTATTATTATTATTATTACTATTATTATTATTATTATTAAATTGATTTTTCTCTGTAATTCTTGTATTAGATGGTTTTTTTATTACATTTTATTACCGGGTCCAATATTCGGTATGAAAATTTTTACGATCATTTGATTATTCTCTAGGAGTTGTGAGTAAACTCGATAGCATGTTTGAAGATACGTGGTAGGATTTTTTATATAAAACTTCATAAAGGGGGTTATTAATGTTTGTAAACATTGCTGAAATTTTTGGGGAACTTCATTGGATATCCAAAAGATTTATGAAAATATCATGGAAATTTCAAGAGCTCCAAAATTAGCGGGAATTGGCTCATTAGAATTTGATTATTCAAAAGCCACCGATTTAATATAAGACAAGTTTATTAGATGTGCTATTGACAAGAGCTGAAGTAGGTAGTACTTCATTTGTTGGGAGGAAGGGGAGCCAACCAAATTAATTACGGATGATATTAAATACAGTTAGTAACATTTTTTATATGTTGTTATGCAAATAAGGTTGCAGGAAAGATTGTAACAGTCTGTCTTTATGGTACAAAATTTATTATACACAATTACATGCCATAAAGGGCATTAATAGACTTAAGCATGAAAGATGGATAACCCCTGATTATTTCGAAAAACGATTATAGGAAGGTGATTTGAAAATACATCAACCAGCAAATATATCTTTGTTCAAAATGAGTAAATGTTCGTAGTCTTCGGAGAAAAAATGGTCGTCAAAATGAGTAAATGTTCGTAGTCTTCGAAGAAAAAATGGTCGTCAAAATGAGTAAATGTTCGTAGTCTTCGAAGAAAAAATGGTCGTCAAAATGAGTAAATGTTCGTAGTCTTCGAAGAAAAAATGGTCGTCAAAATGAGTAAATGTTCGTAGTCTTCGGAGAAAAAATGGTCGTCAAAATGAGTAAATGTTCGTAGTCTTCGGAGAAAAAATGGTCGTCAAAATGAGTAAATGTTCGTAGTCTTCGGAGAAAAAATGGTCGTCAAAATGAGTAAATGTTCGTAGTCTTCGAAGAAAAAATGGTCGTCAAAATGAGTAAATGTTCGTAGTCTTCGAAGAAAAAATGGTCGTCAAAATGAGTAAATGTTCGTAGTCTTCGAAGAAAAAATGGTCGTCAAAATGAGTAAATGTTCGTAGTCTTCGGAGAAAAAATGGTCGTCAAAATGAGTAAATGTTCGTAGTCTTCGAAGAAAAAATGGTCGTCAAAATGAGTAAATGTTCGTAGTCTTCGAAGAAAAAATGGTCGTCAAAATGAGTAAATGTTCGTAGTCTTCGAAGAAAAAATGGTCGTCAAAATGAGTAAATGTTCGTAGTCTTCGAAGAAAAAATGGTCGTCAAAATGAGTAAATGTTCGTAGTCTTCGAAGAAAAAATGGTCGTCAAAATGAGTAAATGTTCGTAGTCTTCGGAGAAAAAATGGTCGTCAAAATGAGTAAATGTTCGTAGTCTTCGGAGAAAAAATGGTCGTCAAAATGAGTAAATGTTCGTAGTCTTCGAAGAAAAAATGGTCGTCAAAATGAGTAAATGTTCGTAGTCTTCGAAGAAAAAATGGTCGTCAAAATGAGTAAATGTTCGTAGTCTTCGAAGAAAAAATGGTCGTCAAAATTATGTTAATTGGATTCTGATTTTTTTCTGGTCCGTTACGAAAACTGTGGTATCACTGAACTTCATTTGCGTCTCGTCGTTTTGAAATTGTCGTTAAGAGAGTGTCAACTCCTCTGATATTTTTACACATATTAGGTATATTTCTGCATAAATTGTAGATATTTTTATCTTTCTTTCTCATGGAATAGCCTTGAGAAATTCATAATAATTTTTGCGGGGAGGTTTACCTGTCAAGAAGCTTCGGTATCATAAGTAAAAAATAGAGCATTTTAGAATTCGTAGTCGCGTCGTTGTCAGCATCATATTTGGAATTGACGTTACTTTACGTAAAAACATGTTTTTTGCACTTTTATTTAGATAATATCTGGGAGTAATTAGAACGCCCAATATCACTGTTTATTATTTTTTTGCACCGTGTAGTGAAGTGCTTATGTTGCTGTATATTTGTGGTAAATGTCTCAGATTTCATATTTAAAGGTGATCATAATACCATGTTTTCAAACTTTGGCAAAGGCTAATAATGTGTCCCATGTAGCTTTGCATGTGGCGACTGTACTATTTTTCCGATTTTCCTAAATAATTAGGCTGATCGACTAACTCGAGGAAAACCGATGCTTCCACTATTATGAGGAGAGTTGTGCATCTGTACTCTCTTAGCATTGCATAGGAAGGCCACTGCTATAGTCACACCCTCAGTTCTGTATCAATGGTAACCTATTTCCTATTTTTTTTTATACATCGTTTAATGGGACTGTCAATTTTATTTATACTGCTTGTTTCTTTAACGTATATGTCGTCATTAAATTGGCACTTTTATTTTATTCGGTCATAATTTTATCTTGAATAACCTTATTTCAACATTATATTTGGCGCTATTCATATTCTTTTGTACGCAAAACCGAGCCCTGGTCATGTAACTCATTTCAGTAGAAAGATATAATGGTAACTGTGTTCTAATATTCGAGGCTTTACGACAACTGTGTTTAACTGCATGTCATGCTTTAATGGCCAACTTGATTTTACTTTGTTAAAACTGTCGCATGAAATATTTAAAATCCATTCATTCCTAGCGGGGATTTAAACCAGTTGTTTAGAAGAATTTTTGTCTGTTAGAATGTGTTTTACAGTTCGGACTTGCAGCGAATGTTTTTATGTTCAACAGGCTCACACGAATCTGCCTTCATAGTTTATATGGCATATTTATTTTAAAGTTGTTACTGATCTTAAGATATATTATATTCTTTACTTATTAATTTTCATTTAGTTTGTTTCCTTATTTGTCACCAGCCACCCGTTGAGATACTACCTCTTGAAAGTTATTGGGTCCTTTGACTGGCCTACTTTGGATCCCTCTTCCTGGTTACTGGCATTTTATGTCTGCTTGCACACAGCGAATGGTCTAGCCTATTCTGTCCCCATTCTCCTCTGTCCTCATACACCTGACAATTCTGAGATTACCAAACAATGCATCTTCGCTCAAGGGGTTAACTACTGCTTACTACGGGGAGCAGTGTTGCAAGAACCCGTGCTTGGCTGCAATCTAATGTATAAGCAAGCAAGAAGCAACTACTGCAATGTAATTGTTCAGTGGCTACTTTCCTCTTGGTAGGGGTAGAAGAGACTCTTTAGCTATGGTGAGAAGCTCATCTATGAGAAGGACACGCCAAAATCAAATTATTTTTCTCTCTTATTATTGTTATTGTTATTACTCGCTAGCCTACAACCCTAGTTGGAAAAGCAAGATGCTTTAAGCCCAAGGGCCCCAACAGAAAAAATACCCCAGCGAGGGAAGGAAATAAGGCAATATATAAAGTACAGAAGAAGTAATGAATAATTAAAATAATTTAAGAACAGTAACAAACGTTAAAGTAGGTCTTTCATATATAAAATATAAAAACATAAAATACAAGAGGAAGAGAACTGAGATTGAATAAAGTGCTTGAGTGTACCCCCAAGCAAGAGGACTCTACCCCAAAACAGTGGAAGATCATGGTGGAGAGGCTATGGTTTGATTTTGTTGTGTTGTTCTCCTAGAAGAACTGCCTACCATACCTATAGCGTGTCTTATACCCTTATCAAGAGGAAATTAGCCACTGAAAAAACTACAGTACAACAGTTAACCCCTTGAGTGAAGAATAATTGTTTGGTAATCTCAGTGTTGTTGAGTGTGTGGACAGAGAAGAATGTGGAAAGAATACGCCAGACTATTCGGTGTATGTGTAGGCAAAAGAAAAATGAAACGTAACCAGAGAGTGGGATCCAGTGTAGTACTGTCTTTACAGCCAAAGGACCCAACAACTCTCTAGCGGTAGGATCTCAATGGTTGGCTAGTCTTGGGTGGTGCCATAGCCTCTGTACCATGGCCTTTCACTGTCTTGAATTTTTCTTTCTAACTTCTTCAGCTCTTTATACCTCAACCAGCGAAGAGGTTAGGACTTCAAGTCGGGCAAGGGCTCATGAGGTTTGGGATGTGGGGTCCGCCTTAGCTTTTAGGGAGAACATGTTCGTGGCTCTGGTATTAAGACATGAGTATGCTAATGCAGATTTCCTTTACCTCTTAATACCCTTGGGAGTTTACCCATAGGTCCTTGGGTACCTGTACCCTTGTTCCTGTGGTAGCTACTCAGCAAGTTATGTTGTCAATGTAGTTCTCTCTCGAGACCAAATGTTTAGTGTCTAATATAGAAGTTTTTGAATAAGTTTAGAAAGAAAGGTAGATTGACCAGCCTTTCACCCTTTCTTCAACTCTATTAGGGGTGCTGCATTCCTGTGGACAGAAGATGCAGGTAACTTTATAACCTAGCAACTTTTCTTTGTTGACAAGGTCTGTTTAGAGGCATATTCCCCATCCTCCCAGGCAAGGGGTAGGATGGATAGAATGTATTCAAACCAATTTCTTATATACGTGTGCATTCAAAGACAACATATCCCATACGAGGAAATTGCCTCACCTGTAAACAATTACCATGTTTCCTATTATAGGCTTAACTTACCATCTTTGTCATCTCCATGCTCAGACTGTTAGGTGGTTGACACTTGGCACCAGTCATCACCTTCTCTCATATACTATACTGTACAGAGCCATGAACTCTACCTTTTTCCCAGAAAGTTTAACCAGCCACATTTTTATTCATGGGCATATCCTCCTTCTTAAAGATGAGTCTCCTTTTAAAGGACGATGGTTTGTATTCGTATAGGATCTGGCTAGGAATGGATTTCTATATCCTACAATGTCTCGCAAATATCTTAATATCAATATATATATATATATATATATATATATATATATATATATATATATATATATGTATATATGTACATATATATGTATATATATATATATATATATATATATATATATATATATATATATATATGTGAATGTATATATATTATATATATATATATATATATATATATATATATATATATATACATATATATATATACATATATATATATATATATATATATATATATATATATATATATATATATATATATATATATATATATATATATATATAGATAGATAGATAGATAGATATAAAAGAGTTCAAATAGAGCATATGCCTTTCTTTTTCGTGCATAATGCGTGTGTAGCTACGTAAAGACTGCATGAAAGACCCAGGTATCACTCCGACAGGAATTTCTTTTACTGCAGTACTTTTACTACGTCTAATTATATTCTTATAAATGAAATTATCAACAAGACAATAATATTTAGACTGGGTTTCTTGTAACAGAACGTTTCATAAATTAACTTTAAATTGTCTTTATTTTTTTCGTTCTAGTGATATCTGGTATTCACGAACTATTTTCATATTATATAACACCGACGTTTATATTGACCTCATTATCATGATCAAATATTGGAATATGATAAAATCATAACTATTATATATACTAGTTAAAGGTCCTGTATATAGATCATGATCATCCCAAATACTAGAATAATTGTCGACACCAGAGATGGGATTAAGTAATATAGTATAGGCTAAAATATTAATGTTTTCCTGATACATATTTCATCTGTCGAAAATTATTGAATGATCAAATGCCATTTAGTTCTTTGGGGATTCCGATCAAAATCTTTGAAACAGAATAATAACATTTTGTGATCAGTCAATGTAATTACTATATTATCGTAAATGATGAACGTACACTAAAATAAACTATTTACAATAGACAGCTGTCCCCTATATATATCTTGTTTTTTCTCATCAGGATTTAACTGTTTTAATTTTCCTGAATGGAATAATAAAGGCTGTATCTTATCTTTCCATTGTAACAAAATTGTTTCAGCCCTATAATCTGAAGCATATGTAGCTATATGAATGATTTTTTTTTACTAAAGTAAGGGAATATGATGGTTGATGATTTAAGAAAGATTTTCTATCAACATTTGAAAAGCATTTTTATGTTAAAAAAACAAATGAAAGTAAAATCTTTCTTCAATAGATAAATTAGAGGAGCTGCTGTAACATAGTAATTATATTCGTCTCTAAAAACGTTTGACCGAAAAATAAAATTGGCTATGTCCTGAATCTCATCTTGAGCCAACTTCAATCCATATTTATAAATGATGTAAACTAAGTAGAGTAAATCATTCTTGTAAAAAAAGATATCTTACTTTTAATTTCAAATTAAATGGATTTAGTGTGTGTAACTGTAATCCTATAACTTACGTAAATGTTCACGGTGAGTCTGAAATAAATGTTTAAATCATCCAAGTAATCAAATAGAGTGTCATCTAACATTTTTCTCGTGAATGTAAATTGTTACAGGGAAACGTAATTAGAAAAATAAATTAGGCCACTCATTGGATCACTTCTTTGTATAGGCTGCAAAGAAAGATAAACTCTAAAGAGTTTGTGTAAAACTTCCTTATCTTTATGAGGTAATAATTCCTGATAAATTCACAGAGCCGTATACTGATGACATCATTAATGCGTTTAAAAAGTACATATAAGTTGCAT
>NC_090725.1:8056948-8064448 GCF_036898095.1 Palaemon carinicauda | reverse complement strand
CTGACAACACTGAGATTACTAAACAATTCTTCTTCACCCAAGGGGTTAACTACGGCAATGTAATTGTTCAGTGGCTACTTTCCTCTTGGTAAGGGTAGAAGAGACTCTCTAGCTATGGTAAGCAGCTCTTCTAGGAGAAGGACACTCCAAAATCAAACCATTGTTCTCTAGTCTTGGGTAGTGCTATAGCCTCTGTACCATGGCCTTCCACTGTCTTGGGTTAGAGTTCTCTTGCTTGCTGTAACAGTTTGCGGGAAATGTACTCACTTTAATCATTGCACGGTGACGTTATTATCTTTCATCTTCCGTTAAGACAGAAGTCTTTAAAATGTAGAGTTGCTTTAGCCGGTTAAACAAATGGAATGATTTGATGTTTAAATCTTTATGGCGCATTTGCTGAAATAGTTGAACTTGTTTACTTTCTTTGCTGGCTTATTATCTCAGGATTTGAATATTTCAAATGTAGCCTTAATTTACCCTTTTTTTTTTTTTTTTTGTATTTGATTTTGAAGTACTAATCTATTTGTCGCAATCCTTTCCTGGTTTAGTTAATGAGTTCAAGTTTTTTTTTTTTTTTAAAGTAAATTATAGTGCTCTTAAACGTTATGGTGATACACCTATAGCTAACTAGACCAACATCGGTAGTTATGTATGGGTATTTGCGATGACTACATGTGTTTCAGTTGGGATGTCAAGATGATGAATGATTTTCGTGTGTTTGTGAGCCTTGAATGGTTTTTCTCAAATTGATATCCTTCTCATGTGTCCCTTTTATAATGTACTGTTTATGTTTTTCAACAATTAAAAGTCGAGTCTCCTTTGACAGTATATTGTAGGCCTAACCAGATTTCTGCTCTTACATGACATCTGCTCTCTCTCTCTCTCTCTCTCTCTCTCTCTCTCTCTCTCTCTCTCTCTCTCTCTCTCTCTCTCTCTCTCTCTCTCTATATATATATATATATATATATATGTATGTATATATAAATATATATACATATATACATATATATATGTGTGTATATATATATATATATATATATATATATATATATATATATATATATATATATATATAAGATTGGTGATACCATTAATCTTTTCAGATTTGGAAGTAGATTTCTATACATTTATTTCTGTATCAAATTTACGCAAGGAAATTTTTTTGTATTTTGTATTGAGACAAAAAGAATTACCTTTTGTTCATAAGAATTTTTATCTTTTTCATTTATGTATATACTGCATATAAAAATCTAGCGAAACATTTACATACAATTGTTGTGTTTCCTAACTGGTCCCTTTTATCAGTAATCACTATTCTATATGTTGCCTTATAAATAATGTATAATACCCAATGTATTTATTTGGAAATAAAGTATTATTATTATTTTATGTATTAGAGTTGATGTACAGGTTTTTTATTATGTCTGAAACCTGATATTTACATGCTGGATTTTATCACTCTTCCTCTCCCGCTTTTCTTATTATAACCCTTTTACTTAAGTTTACACAGAGTTTACTGGAGAAAAATGCGTCATTCCTAATGTAATGTCAGCTTCTTTTGCGAACAACGACGATAAGACAGATTATTTAAAGTATCTTCCTTGCATTTTGATCCCCCGAATTTAATTTCCGGCATTAACTCTTTTGCCTTCTAGTTATTTTTAGGACATTTTCCTTCCTTTCGGACATACAGATATTCCTATGATTTGAAATTATCACTGGTCTCCAAATATTCGTATTTCCTACTATCTGCAGTTTTATACAGTACAAAGTATTGTTTATATTACTTACCTTTTGTTATTATGTCAAGAATTGTCGGACGCACAAATGTGGATTTCCTTTTCATCCCATTATTGACGGAAAAATTAAAATTGAAAGAAGGAATACTTCAACTTCCGATATTTAATACACATATTGTATTTATTTGCTAATTTCAATAATAAATTATTTCCTACTATGATAGATTTCATTCTGGATATCCTTCTATTTCCGGTATTGGAATCATTTCTTCATTTGTCTTTCTCCCCCTGTCCTATATATTGGATTTGCATGATTCCATCTTCATTATTGGACCCCTTCATTAATCAAATTATTCCATGTTGTTTTTGTTTTCACTGGAGTCAGGTGGCTTATTTTCTCCGCATCATTTTGAATTTATGTCGGTGTTTTTACCCGTGTTTTTGATATTTGCTAAATATTTATTTTTCTTCCACTGTTGCACTGAAACGAGATCAATGTTATTTCTTCAGTAAAATCATAGGCTTTTTTTTTTTTTTTTTTTTTTTTTTTTTTTTTTTTTTTTTTTTTTTTTTTAAATATTCGTTATTAGTTCTCTGAACTGTCTTAAAGTATTCAACATATTCCTGTAAAGTGGAATAGGAATTTCGGTTATTTCCCTTTTATTAGAATTTCAATATATTTTGTTTGTTTTTTCTGGATTTAAGTATTACTTAACATCTTGATTCATTAAACGGGACAATTCATTAATAAAACGGGATCATAGTTTCCTATTTCCTTTATTCTCATTGTGTGTGCGTTAGTCGGGAAGGGATTGATACTGAATAAAGACTGGTGAAAAATCGCTACCACTTCATGTTATGTTAGGGTCTTTCCAGCATCGTTTCGGCCTCTGGTCACACCTACTTTACCTCTGATTTATCTTCTTTTGTTCCATATTACTTTTAACCTCTTATAATTTTCAAGTCCATAGTGCAACTCCAGCATTGTATAGGTACCCTGCGTTGTCATCTCATGTATTGCCTTCTTATATTTTGAGTTGATAAATTTTACTTGTTTTGTAGACTGCATCTATATTCTGAGGTTTCATATCAATACTTGAATTTCAATGGACTATTATGGATGTTAATGCGCTCTAATTATAAAAGATACTGCAATGCTAGGCCACTTTTAGGTGTCAAGATTCTTTGTCTGGAGTCTCATGTTCATTACTTTTGAGTAAGTAGTTATTTATTGGTTTATTTTTATGATTGTTAGTTTTTATTTTGCACACATGTGCTCCCAGTTTACAATTCCTAGCAGTTAGATCTAATTTTTAGCTTGCATCATTTTTGTTCTAGTATAAATGATAGAACAGGTGCTTATAATTAGAAAGTGGTTCCTGTCTTTGAAAATTAATAAATCACTATATCAGAGAATATTTTGGCCTTAAAGTACAATTTGTCATTATTGATATGGTCACTTTCTCTATTTAATATTTGTAAAATAGTTTGAGAAAGTCCGATACCATTCTTTAATATTATGTGGAGCTCAATGCCGATATTAAAAGTGAGCCAGTTTTGATGTTACCGATTCTAGACAAAATAAAGAGGAAAAAATGTCCGAAGGTTCGAACATATGAGAAGTAATTGATATGAGTTTTTAATATTGTATACTAAGAAATTGTTTTATAGTGAGAAATCCATATCTAATTTTCCACTATTGTAAAATTTTTGTGCCTTTCAAAATGAACATGTATTTCATGTTGAATTAGCGAGGTACCCTGTAGTACCTATAAAGCACTGGAAAGGAACTTACCGTTCACACACTTTCCAAATTTGAGCTACCCTCCATTTATAAATATCGTACTATCTTACTTATAACTCCAATATCTGACTAGTTTTCATTCAAAGATTTTCTTCAAGAATTCTCAAAGTTTTGTGGCAATGTGGTAGCTGACAGTTGATTCAAATGAAATTTCCTAAATAGAAAAGATTAACCTTTCTGATATGAAGAAACCGTCATATATTTTAAAGAAATGGCAAGAAAGATAGGTGGCTGTCTCCCTCCCTCGCCAATAATAAGAAATGTTAAAAAGTCAAGGGTAATATTAACCCCTGGATTAGAAGTGATTATAGTAACCGGGAGCCAGGTTAATGTTATATTGACTGGTTGAAGAGTGGTCATGCCCAACTCACGCATGAATTTATTTTAGATGGCAGCAGTGTGTCAGTGTGTGGTCATTGTGACCGATTACTGTCGGTAAACCACATTATGGTTTGCTGCTCAAAATGTGTAATTCACTGTCGAAAATACAATCTCGATAGTAAATCTGTTGCTGATAGTTTAGATTTTGATGTCGATGCTCTTGGGGATTCACATGAAATTGGTATTTTTGATGGTATTTCATTTTTATTTTTAAATGTGTTAATGGTATGTGGTGATGCGTGAACGCTACACAGTATTCCAGATATATTCGATATGTGAACAAATTGTGGAAATATCTTCTTAATCTAGCAGTTGAATCGGTGGGACTTTGGAAGTTCAAACTTGCATCCAGTGTTTTCATGTTGGAACGATAAACTAAGACTCTCTTCATAGTTCATATATGACAGCTCTATTTGAACGGTGTTACTGATCTTAAGATATTTCATAATTTTTTAATCATTACTTCTCATATATGTATTTCCTCATTTGCTTTATTCGCTGGGCTATTTTCCTTGTTGGAGTCCTTGGGTAACTTGGGTTACGGCTTAGCTATTAATGATAATTAATATAGTTTTTTAAAATGATTTTTAATCATACATTTAAATGTTTAGAAATTTCGATATCTATAACGGCGCTGAATGACTTCATCCGTCCCAGTGCCTGGTATCTGACCTAATTTTGTAATCCAATCTAAATCAATCCCTTTACACTGATTGCTTATTCAGTTTCCTATTGTCCAATCCTCGAGTCTCACCAACTCATCAAAACACATTTCTAATGGGATACATTATCTTCAGGCTGATTGTTTCTCGGTTGCCATTTCCATGTGAGCGTTTCCCATTCTATATATATATATATATATATATATATATATATATATATATATATATATATATATATATATATATATATATATATATATATATATATATATATATATATATATATATAGGTATGTGTGTATATATATACATATATATGTATATATACTTATATATATGTATATATATATGTATATATATATATGTATGTATATATATATATATATATATATATATATATGTATATATATATATATATATATATATATATATATATATATATATATATATTACCTAAAAGTCCTATTTAGTAAAGTATTTGGTCAGATTAACCCATTACTTTCATTACTTGTCTTTTTTCATGAATGTTCGTCAGGAGTGCGTCGAACAACGACCATAGGCTAACTGGGGTATGCAGTGTACATCTTTACCCTGTACTTCTTTTGCCTTGACCTTTCCATCATCATCATCATGTTGGCTTACTATTTGGCTCAAATATTCTCTCATCCTTCCATCGTCCATTTTTTTTTTTTTTATTCCTATTTTATTCAAGAACGTATTCCAGTTCTTCCATTCGTATCTTGCCCCGTAACAGCGTTATTATTGTTCACATTTGCCTTTCTTTTGCTCACCTTTACATCATCTGTCATTTTACCTATAGTCCATTTCTTTTAGCGATGCATATTTGCACCGACTCGCAGCGGTGCCCTTTTAGCTCAGAAAAGTTTCCGGATCGCTGATTGGTTTGGACAAGATAATTCTAACCAATCAGCGATCAGGAAACTTTTCCGAGCTAAAAGGGCACCGCCGCGAGTCGGTGCAAATATTGCATCGCTAAAAGAAATGGACTATAGTTCCAGTTAGTACTGTATTATTTGCAAGTAGCGGCCATACCATAACCACACCTCATTCTATGCAACTATATCTTCTGTCGTTTCTGACTTGTATCATCCCTTCATACGAATAAAGATATCTGTTAAGTGTTTAATATTTCTAGTTGCTAAAATTAATATGTAAAACTAACATGTAGCATTTAGTTAATCAAAGATGTTATTATGCATTGATAAACTTGATAGTTATTAAACAGACGACTAGGCACGTGTATTGTTGTAGTATTCTAATGGACTCCTTGTGATATCGAGAGCATTTGCATACGAATCCATTTGCTTACTGATTGCTCTCCTCCGATCTAAGTACTTCAATTCACGCGCTTAATGAAATGCAAATTATCATTTAAATTGAAATAAATTTTCAAATGACTACTTTTACAATTATTTTTTTTTTTTTTTTTTTTTTTTTTTTTTTTTTTTTTTTGTGTGTGTGTGTGATTCACGAGGTCTGGCTTTTCGAGGGTAATTTTCATTTCAGCAGGAAATTGTTAATTATGTTGGAACTCTAAAGGTCTGCTGTGTTCTCAATTCATCATTCGTAAATAGTCAATTTTTATGTCCTTCGCCTTTTAGGATACTTATGTAATAAGATTTTTAGGGTCCTAGACGACTCATTCCTCTCTCCCTTCCATACCAAACAAGGCTTAGTTTCCTTGGCTCTTTTGTTCTTTCTTTTTCAATTAGTATGCATTTTTAATAGCCTCCTCCGAGAAGTCTTGACTTTTTCCGTAGTCGTAAATTTCTCTCTGTTTTACAGGCCCAGCGAAGTTAATACGTTGGAATCTATTAAGTCGGCTGTCCAGGATTAGTCCCAAAGAAAATATGCTACAACTTCTTTAGCCACAGCTTATAATTACGAAAGCTGAGGAAATACGATACGTCAGGGTGACAATTTATTAGATCCTGTTTTAGTTTCCTTTACTAAAATCAGTTCTCTGCATTAAAAAAAAAATGGTATTATTTTGTTGAACATTAGGATGAGAACTGAATTTAGGTAATAATTACGAAAGCTGAGGAAATACGATACGTCAGGCTGACAATTTATTAGATCCTGTTTTAGTTTCCTTTACTAAAATCAGTTCTGCATTAAAAAAAATGGTATTATTTTGTTGAACATTAGGATGAGAACTAAATTTGGGTAATAATTACGAAAGCTGATGAAATACGATACGTCAGGCTGACAATTTATTAGATCCTGTTTTAGTTCCCTTTACTAAAATCAGTTCTGCATAAAAAAAAAAAAAAAAATGGTATTATTTTGTTGAACATTAGGATGAGAACTAAATTTAAGTAATAATTACGAAAGCTGATGAAATACGATACGTCAGGCTGACTATTTATTAGATCCTGTTTTAGTTTCCTTTACTAAAATCAGTTCTGCATAAAAAAAAAATGGTATTTTGTTGAACATTAGGATGAGAACTAAATTTAGGTAATAATTACGAAAGCTGAGGAAATACGATACGTTAGGCTGACAATTTATTAGATCCTGTTTTAGTTTCCTTTACTAAAATCAGTTCTGCATAAAAAAAAAAAATGGTATTATTTTGTTGAACATTAGGATGAGAACTAAATTTAGGTAATAATTACGAAAGCTGAGGAAATACGATACGTCAGGCTGACAATTTATTAGATCCTGTTTTAGTTTCCTTTACTAAAATCAGTTCTGCATAAAAAAAATGGTATTATTTTGTTGAACATTAGGATGAGAACTAAATTTAGGTAATAATTACGAAAGCTGAGGAAATACGATACGTCAGGCTGACAATTTATTAGATCCTGTTTTAGTTTTTTTTACTAAAATCAGTTCTGCATAAAAAAAATTGTATTATTTTGTTGAACATTAGGATGAGAACTAAATTCAG
>NC_090725.1:8044448-8051948 GCF_036898095.1 Palaemon carinicauda | reverse complement strand
ATATATATATATATATATATATATATATATATATATATATGTACACACGAGAGTTAATGTCCCATTGAAATACTGCTAGAGAGTTATGGGGTAATTTGACTGGCCAGACAGTATTATATTGGATCCTTCTCTCTGGTTACGGTTCATTTTCCACTTCGCCTACACACACATAGACACTGGATAGTCTGGCAATTATTCTTTACATATTTTCCTTGTACACCTGACAACACTGAGATTACTAAACAACTCTTCTTCACCCAAGGGGTTAACTACTGCACTGTAATTGTTCAGTGGCCACTTTCCTCTTGGTAAGGGTAGAAGGAACTCTTTAGCTATGATAAGCCACTCTTTTAGGAGAATGATACTCCAAAATAAAACCATTGTTCTCTAGCTTTGGGTAGTGCCATAGCCTCTGTACCCTGGTCTTAGAGTTCTCTTGCTTGAGGGTACACTGGGGCACACTATTCTTTCTTATTTCTCTACCTCTTGTTTTGTTTTTGTAGTTTATACAAGAGATATTTATTTTAATGTTACTGTTCTTAAAATATTTTATTTCTCCTTGTTTCCTTTCCTCACTGGGCTATTGTCCCTGTTGGAGCCCCTGGGCTTATAGCATTCTGCTTTTCCAACTAGGGTTGCAGCATAGCAGTTAATAATAATAATAATAATAATAATAGTAATAATTCATTCATTTATACTTCAAAAGACTGAGCTTACCGGGAGCGTGCTAATCTCTCGACACACTTGGTCACACAAACGTCAAAATTTAAAGTTTGACAAGGGGGTCTCATAAGAGTAGTAATTCCAAATAATTGTTTGATACATTTCACTTGCCTGTCGTATGTTCCCTCAGCATTTTTTTTTTCAAAATAGCAGACTGCATAACATTTAACTTTCAAGTTCCAATCATGTATTTTAGTGTAGTTCGACCTTGCATTGATCTGAAATTATTCAATAAAATGTGGACACTGACTGAATTATTTATAAAGAATTTATACTGAAATGTTCAAATTATTGCTATATCGGGGCAATGACCTTCAGAGCATTATGATGAACTTTTTCTTTGAATGCGGAAATTAATATATAATGTTCAAAATCTAATCAAAACTTTAATACACCAAATATACAGTTATTCTTATATTCCTGATGAAACAGATACCTACTTAATTTCAAAAGAAAGAACCGAAACGTTCCTTGGCTTTGTGAAGTTTGCACTTCTGCCTTGGAAAATTAGATATTTAATTTTGATAATCATACAAGTTCGATTATTAATCCTCACCGTCATTATGTTGAAAGTTATTATTATCATTTTTTTTTGTTTGTAGGACACTGATGTTTTAATCGTGCCGTTGAATCGAATTTTCATGGAATTTAAGAAGGTAGTCCCTACTCCCCTGACTACTAAGGCCGAGGGAAATATTACACAGATCTATTATTAAGTGTATCGGATCAAAAATGGCCAAAAGTCAAAAGGGAATCGGATGCTGATATATCTACCTTTTTAACATTGGTGAACAGGATTTGAGTAGCATTGCCTATCATCCTTTAAAGGGAACTTATTGAAATAATGAAGATAGGAAAAAACATCATAATTGTTAGTATCAGGACTTTTCTAAGACATGTTTACTTGTGTACAATTTTTCAAAAAGTGCTCTCTAATATTGTAAATTTGAACCTGACTACTCTCCCAGCTTACGGGGAAACACACTTTAGTGTCCGTTACGGCATATAAATGTTAAAAAAAAATGTTGGTCTTCAAATAAAGTAGTAAACCCACTGCTGACATCCATTTACGCTTTTTCTTGTCTAAATTTTGTCAAAACAAAAATTTCATGGATTTTCACAATCATTAGACGAAATTTTTACTCAAAATTCTATTTCAGTGTTATGATTTATCAGAAATTTAAAAGTAGTCCACTCACATTAAAATTGCATTTTATATTTACCAGGTAACACTTAGAAACAAACGAGACTGAAAAATTACTTTTTAGTAAAGACTAACTCAAGTACCTTACAAATACAGATCACATAAATAAAACATAAAAATGACATTACTTTAGCACTACAAACTGAAATCGATAAAAATATATGAGTACAGTAAAAAGATACAGTACTAAAGCACTGTAACTGCAAACAAAAGACCTAATATACAAGTAAAGTTAAAAGAAATCAATAACTCTTTACCAAAGCACAAGTACAAGCAAAAAATCAGATAAACTATAGTCCATTTCTTTTAGCGATGCATATTTGCACCGACTCGCGGCGGTGCCCTTTTAGCTCGGAAAAGTTTCTGGATCGCTGATTGGTTAGAATTATCTTGTCCAAAGCGATCCGGAAACTTTTCCGAGCTAAAAGGGCACCGCTGCGAGTCTGTGCAAATATGCATCGCTAAAAGAAATGGAATATATATGCTCATCATGTACAAGCAGAACTCATTCGATCACATATATCATGAAAAGTAATCTCGATAAACGTACATTTACAATACACATTACTCACTCTTATGATCCAACAAACATAAACATAAAATATCTCATCCCTCGACAAAATCAATCTCTCTCTCTCTCTCTCTCTCTCTCTCTCTCTCTCTCTCTCTCTCTCTCTCTCTCTCTCTCTCTCTCTCTCTCTCTCAAAGCAGAGAAAATATAATGTAGATCATACAAATATTACTTTATAAACTTATATTTTGTAATGCCCATAAATAGATATTTATAATAAACGCCAACGATTCTAATGATCTGACAAATACCAAAAGTCATGAAACAATACAAAAAACATCCTTCAGGAAAAATCCTCTCCAAACGGATAAATCTCATTATATATATTTTACAGAGATACCGTAAAACATGAAATATATCAGGATCTATAATTCAATAAATCTGATCTCTCTCTCTCTCTCTCTCTCTCTCTCTCTCTCTCTCTCTCTCTCTCTCTCTCTCTCTCTCTCTCTCATACACACTGCAATAAACAAAAATTATCCTAAAATTATATGAAGGTGACATTTTTGGATACTCTATAAAAGGAATTAACCCTAGATGATAACATTTTTTTAACCTCTGTCTCATGCGCATTTTCCTTTCTGAGACTGTTCTAGATAATTCTCTTTATCAGTAAACATGAAAGTCATCCTAGACATTTTCTGCTTCTAATACATAATATGAGCTTCAAAATCATATGAATAATGTTAGCAAGCATCTAAATAAAGTTATTCAACGTCTGAGAATAACATCGATTAGTCTGTAAAAATGGGCAGGCTGTGTTCGGATGCTTTCGTGAGAGTATAATTATGGGATTACAAATGAATGGATAAAATCATGTTTTTACCATAGACACCAAAAGCATGAGTTTTTCTGCCTCGTGGTTCATAGGGACTCCACGTACTGTACATCAATGGACGCTAGCCGGGAACCATTGTGCCAACTCATATGTACAACAATAAATGTGCAACCTCAAGTAAGGGTTAATTATTTACCAACTCTAAAGCATCATGTTCCAAAGCAAATGAGCACATAGTTTATAACTGTGAACTCCCTTGTAGAGGAAATTAATTGTATGCTTTTTCTAAATGTTTGAGAGATACTTTAATCGTAATTCTCAAAAGTTAGTCACTGGTTTGCTTTCTCCAGGAGTTTAGTGGTATTATAAAATTATATTGTTTATGGTTTGCCGCTGTCAACAGTGCTGGGGTGCATGTGTGGGAATGGCATCAGCAGCATCATTTTGTTTATTGTTTCTGTAGGTCTCTGCCACGTGTGAGACCTTGGTCATCTCCTTTGTTGACAGGGAAGTGCTAGAATCATATTCCTCTTTGTACTGTATCTCATGTGGTATTTCCTTCTTGTTTGCTCTAACAGAGCCAGAAACAGTCATACTACCGTTTGTTTTTTTAGCAGTCTGCAATTAGGGCATCAGATGTAAATGAGTCGATCAGTTGTCATAGTCCTGTTTGATCCATGGTAGGGCCCAGTTAGGTCAAGAGTGCAATGGTTCCCTAGACGTAGTCCATCCCATGGCTGTATACGCAGCATTACCAGGTATGGTAGGGAACCCAGCATTTATTTGCTTAAGCTGTCATTTATGAAGATAAGTTTGATGCCATGCTTTTGCTTTCTGAAGAAAGCCCCTCCTCTTAGCCTGAATAAATGCTCGTCAACAGTCAGTTTATTGTGTGGAATATATTCTCAGTCACTGGTAAATAAAAGTGTCTCATACCTTCCTCATATGCACAAACTTGGTCTGCCTTGCCACGCATGTTTCTAGGTTGTTAAATCTTTGCCAATTTATGATGAATTTGAGCCCACACTGCGTCATTGCCACACAATACAGGTAATACCCAGTGTCTTTGTTCCACATCTTGTTACTGGAGAGATATCCATCTTTCCGCTGTCCTGCTACTATCAGCACTCCCAATCATGCTTGTATCTCTCCTGTCTCAGTAGGAGCATGGGTGACAAAATGTTTTAGGAAACTTGGAGGTAATGGCTTCCTTTTTTGGTCCAAGTCACAATGACCAGGATAATTTCTTTACAAAATAATAGCTTGGATGCCTCCTCAGTGAATCCTATTTCTTGCTTCGTGTGTTGGCTCTGAAGTATATGAAGCCTTTTTCTTTATGGAAAGTCTGCTCGCTCTTGGAAGGAACTATATCTGACAGCTCCACGATAAATTACTACCACTAGCAATTAATCTATTGTTGAAAAGGATTAGACGAGGAATATAGCCCTTACGGCACCATCATCTTTTAATGCTACTAGTTTATACAGGAGCAATAGAGATAGAGGCAACCGGAACTGGAGAAGTAGGAAAGTCAGCAGCAGAGTAGAGCCTTAGAGGCAACAGCAGCTGGAAAAGTCAGTGGGTCAGCAGTAGAGGTAGAGACAGCAGCAGCTGAAGAAGTGGCAGAGTCAGCTGCTGAGGTAGAGGAGACAGCAGCTGGAGAAATGTCATGTTAAATAGCAGAGATAGAGACAGGTGGAGGAGATATGAAGGTGACAGCATTTTGCGCTGGGATAGAAGATTCTGTGTACCCACTTTTCACAAAGGCTCACGAAGCACTGGAGGTACTGATAATGACAAACCAGAGCAGCATTACCAAATGAGTGAATCACATGATCACCTCATGCTCCTTGGGAGAATTCTACACCGGGTTTGTGCTTTAGAGTTGAATAGGGGTTACATTTAAACCCTGAAAAAAAAATGTAAAGAAAATTAAGATGCCAGTAAAATGGTGACACATGATTTGGAAAGAGTATGTGGCACAACATTTCTTTTTACTGCCACATGCTAGATATCCAAGTATCACACTCTTGTAACATGAGACTTTACCTCATACACCTTTGATTATGGTTATTGATTGAATCTCTAAAGGATTGTTACCGTTTTTAACATTAGTCAGATAGAAAAAAAAATCAAGGCAAATACCTGACTCATGACCGTTTTCATTTTGGCAAAGTAATTTCTATGATCTTAAGATTATGTTTGCACTTCCAAGTAAAAAGGGTTTCTGAAAATTAGAAGCCCTCAAATCGAAAAGATGGTTAACTCAACTCTTGACAGATTATGCTATAGAAAGGAATGCCTTTCCTCATCATGTTAGTATTAATGGCAAAAGTCATCACAAATTCTGTATAATGTCATGCTGTGACAAGAAAAGTATGAATATAATAGGTAAGATTAACTCCAGAATGACTTTTATATTAGCAGCATTTGTCAGTATCCCACCATGATATACGCTATGAGTCGGAGGCTATGCTTAGCATAGGTTATTCAAGATTACTACCAAAGTTATATGACAAGCTAGGGCACCAGCTGTCCATTGAAATAATACCGCTAGAGAGTTATTGGGGCCTTTGAATGACCAGACAGTACTATTTTGGATCCTTCTCTCTCGTTACGGCTCGTTTTCCTTTTGCATACACATACACCGAATAGCCTGACAAATTCTTTATATATTCTCTGCTGTCCTCATACACCTGACAGCACTGAGTTTACCGTTTATTCTTCTTCACTCAGGGGTTAACTACTGCATTGTAATTGTTCAGTGGCTACTTTCCTCTTGGTAAGAGTAGAAGAGACTCTGCAGCTATGGTAAGCAGTTCTTCTAGGAGAAGGACACTCCAAAATCAAACCATTGTTATCTGATCTTGGATAGTGGTATAGCCTCTGTACCCTGGCCTTTCCTTGGCGTATAGTTCTCCTGCTTGAGGGTACACTCGGGCACACTATCCTATCTTATTTCTATTCCTCTTGTTTTTTAAAGTTGTTATAGTTTGTATATGAAAGTTTTTTTTTATTTAATATCGTTACTGTTTTTAAAATATTTTTTCTAATTGTTAATTACTTCTCTTTTAGTTCCCTTATTTTCTTTCCTCACTGGGCTTTATTCCCTGTTTGATCCCTAGCACTTATAGCATCCTGCTTTTCCAACTAAGTTGTAACATATATAGACCTTGAGTTATAACTTAGCAAGTAATAATAATAATAATAATAATAATAACGATATTATTATTATTAGTATTATTATTATTATTATTATTATTATTATTATTATTATTATTAATTATTATTATTAATTAATATTATTAAATATTATTATTATTGATTATTATTATTATTATTAATTATTATTAGTTATTATTAATAAAGAAAATTTTGTTGGGATTGCAAGTGATGTGTGTGGCAAGAAGTTTGTTGGAGGCAGCATGAGGAAGGGCAGTGAATGGTGAAATAAAGGAATGAAGGTAAAAGTGGAAGAGAAAAAGAGGGCTTTTGAAGAATGGCTGAAGAGTAATATTGTTGTAGAGAAGTATGAAAGATATAGAGAGAAAAATGTGCAAGTAAAGCACAAGGGAAGTGAGGCTAAGAAGGCAGCTGACCTGAGGTGGGGTCAGGGATTCGGTCATTCATATGAAGAGAATAAAAAGAAGTTTTGGAAAGAAGTGAAGAGAGTAAGGAAAGCTGGTTCAAGAATTGAAGAGACAGTGAAAGATGGAAATGGAAGGTTGTTAAAAGGAGAGGATGCAAGGAAAAGGTGGGCGGAATATTTTGAAAGTTTACTGAATGTTGAGGATAGTAGGGAGGCAGATATAATTGCTGTTGCAGGTGTTGAGGTGCCGGTGATGGGAGATGAGAATGAGGGAGAGATTACAAGAGAGGAAGTGAGGAGAGCACTAGATGAAACTAGAGTAGGAAAACAATCTCACCAACCATTCAAGTACAGTGTGAGAGCTGAGATGTTGAAGGAAGGGGGTGTGACTGTACTTGAATGGTTGGTGAGATTGTTTAATATGTGTTTTGTGTTATCAATGGTACCAGTAGATTGGGTTTGTGCGTGTATTGTACCACTATATAAGGGTAAGGGAGATGTGCATGAGTGTTGTAATTCAAGGGGTATTAGTTTGTTGAGTTTAGTTGGAAAAGTGCATGGTAGAGTACTGATTAATAGGATTAATGATAAAACAGAGAATGCAATCTTAGAAGTACCTAGTGGTTTTAGAAGAG
>NC_090725.1:8031948-8034448 GCF_036898095.1 Palaemon carinicauda | reverse complement strand
TCAGTAAAGGTTTTTAATGGTTTCATAAAAACATTGCACCTTCTGTGGAGCATCGATATTCCTGCCCTCATACTGAGGCGCTAGCTGTGAAAAAGATGTCAAGTGATCTAAAAGAGAGACTTAATGAAGTAGCCAAGGTAGTAAATTTCATAAAAATCTAAGGCCTCTCATTGACTAGTGTTTGCCCCACTGTGTCATTGGACTTTAATGCCCATGCCCGAGTAGGCAAAGACCATCGCCTGTGGGAGGGAATCATCGGCCGCCATGGCATTGGAAATTGCAACGCCAATGGCCAACTCCTACTGGGTGTGTGTGCAGAACACCAACTTTTGGTAACCAACACCATCTTCCAGTTACCAAAGCGACAAAAGACCACATGGAGACACCCACGGTCTAAACACTGGCACACCCTGGACTACGTCCTGACCAGAGCCAGAGACCGAGGAGACGTCCTCATCACCCGATCCATGCCCGGAGCGGACTGCTGGACGGATCACAGACTCCTCATCTCCCGACTCTCCGTGACGACCCTACGACCACCCAGAAGGGCACCTGACAGCGTACCACACCAACGCTTTGATTGTAGTAAGCTCCGCAACCCACAGGTGGCACAGAACTACAAGGAGGCCTGCGAACAACACCTCGCAGACCCCGTGGGTCAGGCCACTGTTGAGCACCACTGGACCACCGTCAGAAACGCCATGGCCCGTGCCGCGGAGGAAACACTAGGCTACACCACCAAGAAACGGCAGGATTGGTTTGATAAGAATGATGCTACCATCTCTCTTCTCATTGAAACCAAACGACAAGCACGCCTGACTTTGGAAAACCAACCAACAGCAGCTAACAAATGTGCTCACAAGGTGGCTGAAGCTGGTTGCCAAAGAGGGATCCGTGAAGCGAAGAACACCTGGTGGCAAAGAAAAGCTGCAGAAATACAGAGTTTCGCTGACCAACGTGACCTGCGCAGCTTCTATGCAGCAACAAAGGAAATATTCGGTCCCACACGGTCATCAGTGGGTAGCCTGAAGGACGCGGATGGGGCCACAACCATCACCGACAGCGACGGCATCCTGGCCAGGTGGAGGTCTCACTTTGAGAACCTCCTCAATGACCAAGCAGACACCCCAGACGATCTCCTGCGAATGACCCCGCAGCATCCCGTCCGTCACTGGATGGCACTACCACCCTCCATCCATGACTTCAACAAGGCCCTGCAGCGCATGAAGCCCGGCAAAGCCCCAGGGCCAGACAGCATCCCGTTGGAGCTCCTCACTCACGGTGGCCCCGGTTTGAGGAACCGTTTGATGCTCCTTATACTGAAAATATGGGAGACCAAGACCCTCCCCAGTGACTTCCGCGATGCAAACATCATTACCATTCAAGAAGGGAGACAGGGAGAACTGTAACAACTACCGGGGAATATCACTACTAAGCATCGCGAGTAAGATTTTCGCTCGGATTCTCCTTGACCGCCTCCTTATTCTTGCAGAAGACGTCCTGCCAGAGTCCCAGTGCGGCTTTCGACCTTGCCGCGGGACCATAGACATGATCTTCTGTGCGCGACAACTACAAGAGAAGAGCCTCGAACAACAACAGCCCATAATGTTCATCTTCTGGAATTTGAAAAAGGCCTTCGACAAAGTACCTTGACCTGCCATGTGGGCTGTCCTCAAAAGATATGGCTGCCCACCCGATTTTGTCAAGCTGGTGCGTGCCCTCCATGACGGAATGGTTGGGAGAGTCTGCCACCAGAACTCTCTTTCAGACCCATTCCCCATCAACGGCGGCCTGAAGTTGGGCTGTGTTCTGGCCCCAACGTGTTTCTCGCTATACACCGCAGCAATGCTCAACGAGATTCCCCCAGACACACCCTCAGTCGACCTACGTTTCTGCATGGATGGAGGCGCTTTCAACCTCGCTAGACTCCGCGCCAGAACGAAGACCACCTTGTGTGCAGTGCGAGAACTGCAGTATGCTGACGACAATGCCACCCCAGGTCAGACGGCAGAGGACCTGCAGTCGTTAGCTGATGCATGCAACTCTGCCTACGAACGTTTTCAGATGCAAGTCAACACAGACAAAACCAAGACCCTCGTCCAATATCCACCAGGACTGATGCTCCCAAACTTCAATACCACAGTGAATGACCAACCGTTAGAACAGGTGGACCAGTTCTCCTACCTAGGGAGCATCTCAACATCAGCTCCCACAAGCAAAAAGGACGTGGAGAACAGGATCAGGGGAGCCCACTCTGCCTTTGGCCGACTCAACTGCCGCGTATTTAACAACCACGCACTGACAATGACCACGCTCCTGTATGCATGTGAAACATGGACGCTATATAGAAATGATATTAAAAACCTAGAACGCTTCCAACAAGTGAAACTGAGGCAGATCTTGAAAATCCCCTGGGAGAGCCACACCACCGACATTGAAGTCTTAGAACGTGCCTCGCTGACCAGCGTGGAGGCCACCATCATCCACCACTGCCTCCGCT
>NC_090725.1:8009448-8026948 GCF_036898095.1 Palaemon carinicauda | reverse complement strand
GCAATGTATAGTTATTACCAATAAGGCTTCTATTTTCACTTGTGGGATTATGCTGTGTGCATATCTCCCAGCTGTAAGATTTTATGCAAGAAACACACTTTTTTTATAATCATAGAGTTTCCTCGACTATGAAGGAATGTTCATAAATTTGTAATAGATTTCGTGTATTATTTATTAGGAGTGAAATTTGTTCTTATTGAGTTTTTCTTTTTTTTCATTAAGGGTTTTCTGTGGTTTAAGTTAGTTAATTTGAATAATCGTTAATCTGAAGATGTTTTAATCATAATAATGTATAGTATTCATTAAATTACCCCTATCCATATTATAAACTATAAGGACCAATTATAAAGATCTAATGATTTGTCGTTTACCAAATGACCTAAGTTTTATTTCTTTACAGCTTCAGTCTGCAATTGAAATAAATAGGAAATAGCGCGTGGAATTTGATGGAAGGATATATCCTATCTACAGAATTCTTCTGTAACTGTTTTTGTAATGATTTGTTCTCTTTGAGAATATAGATTGAGAAAAAAAAACTCCTTGTGACATTTATATTAATAATCCGTCTAATCATGATTGAATAGACCCTCCATGATCGCTTTAAGCTTTAGTCTTGACGTAGGTTCTACATCATTTGCATATATAAATAGACGGAGAGTATGAGTCTCTCTCTCTCTCTCTCTCTCTCTCTCTCTCTCTCTCTCTCTCTCTCTCTCCCTCTCTCCAATTTCGAAAGTCGTAGCACTGTTACCTCCCAACACCCTTACCTCGTATAATACCAATTAAACAGCAAACGTGCAATTACCGTCCATCAGTGCCGAGGACGCGACTTGCATTAACTGACTCCAAGAAATGGAAGCGTACCGTTTTATCAGCGCTAATGTTCCAGGTTATAGCTGATAAAAGCTAATGTCTCTCGAGATTAAAGGAATCGATCCCCGTTTTACTAATGCAATGGCTCTGGAAGAGACGCTGCTGTCGGATATTGTGTCTAGTGATACGGAGGGAAAGTTATGTTTTGAGAGAGAGAGAGAGAGAGAGAGAGAGAGAGAGAGAGAGAGAGAGAGAGAGAGAAAGAGTCTAGAATGTTAAAGAAAACACGTTCGCCATAAAATATTTCACGTTGCTGAATTGTGTAATATACAGTATAAGGTATATATTAAAGAGTACACAAACGACACATTACAGGAAAAGAAGCTACGCATTACAGAGAGAGAGAGAGAGAGAGAGAGAGAGAGAGAGAGAGAGAGAGAGAGAGAGTCTAGAATGTTAAGGAAAACAGGTTCGCCATAGAAAATATCAAGTTCTGAATTGTGTAATATACAGTATAAGGTATAAATTAAAGAGTATGCAAACGACACATTAGAGGAAAAGAGGCTACGCATTACACACACACACACACACACACACACACACACACACACACACACACAGAGAGAGAGAGAGAGAGAGAGAGAGAGAGAGAGAGAGAGAGAGAGAGAGAGAGAGAGGTGTATTGAGATTTACTTTTTCCATATCGAGAATTAAGATCTCACTTACACCCTATTCGTATCGTAAAAAGGGTGATAAAATGTCGAGAAAGAGCCCGCGGAATAGCATACAGCATCGTCATTTCGTCGTATATCTGTAGCCGTTTTCCTTGCTAAGAGAAGTCCAGCCCGAAGCCAGAGTTAATATTGACAAGGGGCCAAACATAACAACTATAATACTCATATGATGATAAAGTAAAAGTTATACTGTATTTTGGATGAATGCCGAGTTCTTGTTAAATCCTTATACCATTTTCAAGTACGTATAATAGTTATACGAAAAAGGTAAAGTGTAATGAAGTATTTTGATTGGATCTTAGTATTTATCAGCTGTTATCCATTGTGTAATTGATTTATATTATTTTGATTATTTTAGAGATTTGAAGAATTTCAGGAAACCTAACGAAAACCAAGTAGAAAAGGATAGTCATATCTGATTTCGTACATTTCATATATACATACATACAATAAAGGCGATTTCCTTAGTAGGATCAATGTGTTTCCTATAGGAATCCTTGTATTTTCTCAACTTCCAGTTTTAAGGTGTAAGCCTTTCGTTAAGCAAACGAGGATTATTCCATTTCTTCATTTATTATGTTCACAACATAATTTTTTTTTTTTTCCAAACTATGTCTTCATGAAGCGATTATTTGTTAACATAAATTATAATTCCTTTTATATGAGGTTCTACAAAGATTAAGTCTTATTACTGTATTTTGAAATTATATTATATAGAAATTAAAAATGAAGAGGTGAAATGCTTCAAGATTTAAAGAATCTTGGATTATCAAGAGGATAATGGCTGATTATGTACTTATACACGTATATATATACATAGACACGCGCACGCACAGAGGCATGCTCGAGTCTGTATGGTGCACCTCTACAGAGTTTATGCTTATAAAGTTTTGCTTGAAGGGAGTGTATTATTAGAATCTCTAAGGATATTCAATGTTGGCCCTTGGAGGACGGTGCTTGCAGCTTCAGCTATTATAAGCCTGCCATAGTTGTTCTCCTTGTGAAAAATCTGGGTTCCATCAATCAATTCTTTCAGGGAGGGTTTCCAGTCGTGGACTGCTCTAGTAGATTTTTTGATTAGGTGCCCTTTGAAGCTGCTCTGAATGCATCTTGCATTCACTGCAGTATGCATTTATAGTTAGTTTTCAATAGATTACTTGTTATTGTAAATGTTTTAAGTTTTTTAATTGATCACTATCCCCGGTATTTACTCTATTTTTATTTCGAATGTTTCGATGTATTATATTGAATTTTGTGGATAGATTCGGAATTGACTAGTGCAAGGGGTTTACATTTTAAAGATAATAAACTGACTTTTTAGAAAATTGGAAGAAATATTTATAATTTAATTAAAAATTTTGCATTTCATAAACGTTTTGGATGGATGGACTAATGAAATTTTGACAGTTTTTTGAGCTGGTTGTTGATCAACCATACTTTCTCATTTAATTAAAGAGTTATTGATGAATATCAATGAATGTGCGATGACTGCATTCTTCACTGGATATAGGATATAGATTTAGGATTTTTTTCTTTTTAATCAAGAATCTGGATTTTGAGATTGATCTATTTTAGGAATAGAATTTTGTTTACAATATACATTTTATTGGCAAATATTTAAATTTTGTATTGCCTTAGAAAAAATCATTAGTATTTAAATATGGCATGACTTTGTTTTTATTTCGTCAATTTAAATCAGCAAGTTTTTAAAGAATATCATTGATTATTGTGGATAAACTCACTAATGACAAAAAAAGAAATTGCTCAGATATACACAATGATGCTCATCTGATTATCTAATTACAGTTGAATTCTATTGAAATATTATGGAATGGTATGCTTCTAACTCTGTAAATTTCCGTATTCCTGAATTATCATTTGGAAAGAGGGGTGCCACGGGTTGCTTAAATTCTATTTTTTCTCAATAGAAAGGGCCACAAGTAACAACCATAAGCTCTATCGTGAAAATGAAAGATTTGACTTGTTGAATAAATAGTAACAAGAGGTATGCTTTTAGAAGGATGAATAATGAAATGTAAATATTACCCTTATCATTCCGTGTTGTATTCTTGTAAGACATAGCGGTCAGAAAATATTTAATTCGTTCATGAAAACTATTTTGTATTTCAGTATTTGTTTTTTATTAGTTTATTACTTTAAAAGTATAACTTCGGTTGAACTCAACTTAATCTCTCTCTCTCTCTCTCTCTCTCTCTCTCTCTCTCTCTCTCTCTCTCTCTCTCTCTCTCTCTCTCTCTCTCTTTCTGTATATATATATATATATATATATATGTGTGTGTGTGTGTGTGTGTGTGTGTATGTATAAGTATATGTATATATACACTTATAGTGCTGGACCATTTTCCTTTCAGAGAGATTTCGTTGCCTTCAAGTAATATTTTCAATCAGAAAGTAAAAGACATAAGTATACTATAAAGTATTCAGATTATTCACACGTCCATATATAAACAAAAACAGCCATTTGCAATAAAACATAAATTTAGCAAGAACATCAAATTACAAGAATAAAATCTATCAGATAAGAATATTATTCATTGTTTGAGACAGGACCCTTTTACCCCCGGGGTATTTGGAAATTTCCAACCCTTAACTCCCAAGGGGTTATTTTTTTCCCAGCACATTTTGCACATCTAACAGCCTTAATTTTTGTCATAGAGAGGTCAGGTTGGTCTCATTCTCTTGGAAAATGCATGAATTTCCTCAAAAAATTATAAAAGAATGTGAAAAACTAATTTTTATAGCATTTTTTTGCAAGGACGTACCGGTACGTCCATGGGGGTAAAGGGATGGCTTCTGTGAAACGTATCATTACGTCCTTTGGGGTTAAAAGGGAAATGTATTTCGATAGGCTTTTGTTCGTAGTTGGGTATTTGCATTGTAAGAGGCTGTTTACTCGATTTTTTTTTCAAGATCTTAATTAAAATCAAAACCCGACCTGCAAGCGAAAATCTGATCGCTTATCGTAGACTGGATATAAGCTACCAGTTTTTGTTAGATATAAGCTGCCAGTTTTTGTTAGATATAAGCTACCAGTTTTTGTTAGATATAAGCTACCAGTTTTTGTTAGATATAAGCTACCAGTTTTTGTTAGATATAAACTACCAGTTTTTGTTAGATATAAGCTACCAGTTTTTGTTAGATATAAACTACCAGTTTTTGTTAGATATAAGCTACCAGTTTTTGTTAGATATAAGCTACCAGTTTTTGTTAGATATAAGCTACCAGTTTTTGTTAGATATAAGCTACCAGTTTTTGTTAGATATAAACTACCAGTTTTTGTTAGATATAAGCTACCAGTTTTTGTTAGATATAAACTACCAGTTTTTGTTAGATATAAGCTACCAGTTTTTGTTAACCTTTGGAATGTAAATTTTAAAAAAGAAATAAAAAACATTCTACTAGTGATTGGAGGATAAAACTAATAAATATTCTTTATTTTTTTTTCTCTGTGAATTATGTTTCACCACTTCTTCAAGATCTTCATATTTAGAATCTATAAATGTGCTTATCAACTTCCTCACTATGCCTTATCGGTATGGATTGTTTGTGATAAAAATGTAAGAGAATATAGTCTGTGGAACAAAGTACGTAGATTATTCTTTTTTTTTTTTTTTTCCTATGAAATTTCATTCCCAAACCTGTCGACGATGACAGATCACATTTCTACCAGTTAACCGAGTTTTGATTTTCAAAATTTTGTAAATTTTGAAGAAAATAACTTTTTTATGGTGAATGGATTTTCGTAATCCAGTGTTGAAAGTGATAAACGATAATTTCTTGGTGTTATATGTTATTGTAAATAGCTGTCCATTTTCTTATGTGTTTCTTAGTATCATTTTAAGTGTATATATATATATATATATATATATATATATATATATATATATATATATATACAGGTATATATATATATATATATATATATATATATACATATATATATATATATATATATATATATACATATATATACATATATATATATATATATATATATATATATATATATATATATATATATATATATATATATATATATATATATATATATATATATATATATATATATATATATATATATATATACATATAGTCAGAGGAGGCTTTCTTTTTGTTATATAGGCGTAATGTATATAGATACATGCATGTGGTGTTAGGGCAATTGAGTATTCCATTCTATTATCTGTTCATTTCCTCTCAAAAGGATATTTCCTCAACTTGGTCACATCTAGCTTAATGGGCATAAGCAATCACGATGCTGACTATTTTTCCATCTAGGTACAGTTTCACAACCATTGCTTTTGCTACTTGTCTTCTTCAGGCCTATTATGGTTTTTTTTTTTTTTTTTTTTTTTTTTTTTTTTTTTTTTTTTTTCCTATAGAATTATTCTCACTCAATTTTTACCTCCCTTATTTGCTCCACATTAGAGCAATTTATATTGACATCTCAGATTTGTTTTATTTTCCCTTCATCTAATCTCCTGCACTTGTAAAAATGCATATCCTTCTCACTACTACATCTGCTGTCTTTCTTCCCTATCCAATCATCTTTCCAACTCTCAAAGCTGCCACTCTCTTCTTTCTCCTTTCTGTTTTTCTTAATCTTTAGATTAACTCCTTTAAGGGAGGAGGGGGGGGGGGGGGGCTCACTGCTCTTTAGAGCTTGCCCATTCATCACTGGTGGCAGGCGAGGTCCCTGCATCTCGCCTAGGGGCCTTTGCAATATCCGATTCCTGGTGAAAATCTACTGTCATATTTGGTTTAGTCTGGATTTTATTGCCGGATAACCTTCTGACACTTCTGAAACCTACCATCCCACATTTATCCGCGCTTGAGACCAGCACTTGGATTGGAGTGTCTTGTCCCCCCCTCCCCAATTAGTGGCTGTTACACACACACACACACACACATATATATATATATATATATATATACACACATATATATATATATATATATATATATATATATATATATATATATATATATATATATATATATATATATATATATATATATTATACATATATATATATATATATATATATTATATATATATAATATATATATATATATATATATATATATATATATATATATATATATATATATATATATACAGTATATGCGAAATGACAGATAGGGGAAGAGAGGTTAAACTAAATTCAGCCAAACTGCACTTTTAAAATTATATTAAGAAAATAAAAAATCCTATTAATATCAAAATAGTTTTAATGAACACATGGATAAACTTTGTAATTTTTAATTTTCTTTCCTCTGTTCTTGCAATGAAAAAATAAGCACATTCAATATATATATATATATATATATATATATATATATATATATATATATATTTATATATATATATATATATATATATATATATATATATTACTTTATAAGCAAAAGGTGTGTGTATACACACACACACACACACACACACATATATATATATATATATATATATATATATATATATATATATATATATATATATATTTATATATATATATATATGTGTATATATATAATCATGTGTGTGTACACACGTACACACCTTTTGCATATAAAGTATTTTTTTTCAAGAAATTTATAAAAGGGTGTACCCTAATTTGGTGCTGTCCTGACCTATCATATCTTCTACGACGAGTTCAAGAAATTATTCCGAATAATTTTTCCAAAAGGATCCAGTAGACTCCGAAGGCGGCCACGAAATATATTGCTTTCGGATAGAGACAAATATTGGTCTAGTGGCGCACGGGCAAGGGAGATTACTCCTGAGGAAAGAATGTGCTTTTGGGTCGACAAAATTCTCTCCTGGATCAAAAGACAAATGTTCAGTGCTCACCCAGAAAACTTGGTGCTAAAGTGAAAAAAGAAAATGATCAAGAAAAATTCCTATTGTGAAGAACATCATTAACTAAGATGTATGTAATAATAAATAAGAAAATATTTTTAAGCTTTAGGAAAGATTTTTTTTTCTTGAAAGAGATAATACTTATTCAGAATCGAAAGCTATTGTATAGTGAATTAGGATGAATTCTCGCCCTCACCTAATAACAGTACTAAGAGTCAGGGAAGAAAATTTGTGATAAAGCATAAATTAATACCTAATAAGGAAAAATACCCCATCTGTTAGATGATAATGTCCTGAATTAAACTGTGAACCGATTTTCTTTATTATCTAAGAAGAAATTTTACCGTTATCCTACTTAAATTTTAATATGTGAAGGTTATCTTAACAGAAATTTGTGGTTTTTATATACGAGTCTAACATATTAACTTTTTCAAGTTATGGCTTGTAAGTTACGCCATGGTCGTAGATATTTTCTTTGAAATTAAATGCCTTAACAGTGACAATTAGACGGTATAAGCAGTTATTGTAGCAATGCCCGATAAAGTTAGCTTGTTAGGATCCCTCCTTGTTAAAATATTTTCTAAAATTATTTGTATTGGGAGGAGATGGAAATAAACATTTAACCATTCAGGGGATTTAATATGCGGATCAAGAGCTTTGCTCAAACTTTTCAAGGAACTTGTTATAGCTGAAAAGGTACAGTCACTCATATAAGTTGATGGATCTCCGGGTGTTTGAGAGATTTCCATTTCACCTCCTTTTGGAGGACAGCTATCTGGGATAGCAAAGCCAATCAAATATTCAATTACCTATGGTTGAACATATGATAGGGTTTCGTGCTCCCAGACACCTGTCGTCCAGAAAGAAGTGAAAATAAAATCTCTCTCAAACACCCAGACTTCCAACAACTTATATGAGTGACTGTACTTGGGGTGTCTTTTTTTTTAATTTCATCCAATGCTATGCGGGTGGGAAGTTTGAAATTCTGCGTCGGTATCAGTTAATAGAATCGGTACCTTGAGACCCCAAAGAGAAGCCTAACATTAGCGCATTTGCATGACTCAGTTGGTTCCCGTCTGGATTATAATTAACACTCGCGTATTAAGCCAAAGGAGTAATATCATCATTTGCAACCAAATTAGTTCCTGCAGTTGAGATACAGTCAACGTCAAGGGACTGCAGTATTTGTGAAGGTTTGTTTTGCTGTATTTCTTCCTCGGAACTATTTGTTTTAAAAATTTCACACTTCTCGGATGTGAAAAAAGTTTAAACTCAGTGAATCGCCACTTCAAGTGACATTCATTTATTCAAAAAGAAGAAAAAAAAAGTAAAACAGTAACATTTTAGAACATATTTTCCCCTTTAATGTCTCACATTAGTACTTTTTATCAGAGATCAAGCTAAATAAGTTCATTCAGACATTCTGTACCACAGGATCATCTCTATAGTTAATGAATAGATGACATCATTGCGCTAGTGAGCATGGTGTTTTAATGGTAATTTACTTTATTGGAAATGTGTTGAATGTTGACCTTATAAGAACAGATTTTGCTTCAAATGCAAAAAGGATTCCTGATTCTATTTTTGTATGTAACGTTGTTTATGCATGTACAAGCAGCAAAATTTTGTTATGCTAGATTATTCCCACAAGAAGTAGATATTTTCTATAAGAACCATGCTTACACAATTTAGCCATTATTATCCTACTTAAAATGTTTATAGAGGTACTTGGAGAACTTAATGATATACTATACTCTGGGCTCATTTCCATGGCCTAATTGATTCTCATCTGCATTTGACTACTCATTTTACATTCGAATCTTATTCTAAAAGAGTAATATGATCATCTGACATCAAATTAGCTCCTTCTGGTGAGACTAGTATACGTAAAGATTTCTGGAGTTGTGTGGTGATGCTTTTTTCATTCGTTTCCAAATTTTTTTTAATCCATTTTGACTTAAAGATATTGAATTTCCTGTATCAAATTTCCTGTATCATCTGGCCTCTGAATCTTTACCTCTTCTCTTCACATTTCCCTCTTAGGGAAAGAATAAAAAGAATTTTTGATTGCTTCTGCCATTTGCCATCACAGTAAAAAAAATATGAGTAAATATTGCATCGGGTCAATTTTCAAATGGACCTTTTCTGCCCAAATCAATTATTGTAAATAGAAGCTATGAAGACTTTCATTTCTTTGGCTTTATCTTTTAAACGTTAGTGTGCATCACCTTGGTCATGATTCCTCCAAGTTTTTTATAATTGTTATTTTTTTTATTTAATGGAAAAATATTTTCCCGCACTAGGTTATGTCGTTAAGCTACACTTCTCTCTGGTTTCTTCTTGGAAGCCCAGACAGAGATTATCCTTTTTTTTATTTGCGTTCATTTCTGTCTTTTTCTTTATCTCTTTATACTTGTGAGTTTATGCCTGCCTTTAAGTGATGAAAAGAAAGAAGTAATTCGTTACGTATTCCATTTATAGTTATGAAAAAGACTATCCATGTCTTACTTTACAATATGCAGAAAGTAGGCAATGATTTATTTCACGATTACTCAGCACCTTCGATAACACTATCCACATTTACGACAAGTTTATATTGCGCTGTTCTTTTCCACGTTTGTTATTATAATCCCTTAATAATTATCCATTCCTATCACCATCAGGAAAGTTGAATTGAGATTATTCATCAACTCTAGAATATTTATGGGATATTTCTAAAAATTATATGTTGGTTTCCCTACCATGTCGTTGAGTGGGTTACAAAAACAATCTAACTCCTTAGCCTTTCAGACTGCAAGCCTTGTAAAACACTCAAAGTACTTTGAGTTGCACCCAAAATCCCCTCAACCTCATGGCTTTCGGGTAAAACAATTACTAAAGAAGCTTGATATAATTAGAGGTAAGGTGCTTCCATTTAAGATATCATCAACCCCTCCGTGAAAATTACCAGAGATATCTTTTTGTAAATATTTTATTGGTGTTAGAAAAAATATGACTGAATTAGAAGCTAGGTCTCTTTTTATGGAACATGTTGAAGAACATAGGGAATCAACTTTTATATATACCGATGGCTCCAAATATGATGATGGCGTAGGATTTAGAGTATATAGTAGTTCTTTTAACTGTAGCGGTGCGCTTCCTCCAATATCTTTCATATTTACTGCTGAATTATATGGCATACTAACCGCTATTGAGAAAATAGCGTTAAAAGAGGATGGCAATTTTACCATTTTATATTGATTCAAGAAGTGTCCTTCAAGCTTTAGAAGGTTTTAACTCTAGTAACCCTTTAGTTTTAAAGATTTTAGAGTGGCGTTTTATTATTGGCCTAAAAGGTATAACGTTCGATTTTGCTGGGTTCCGGCACACGTAGATGTGTTTGGAAGTGAAGAGGCACATTAACTGCCAGAGTGCTGCACCTGAGTTACTACCAAGATTGATTGATTGATTTTAAGTTTTCAGGCATCCTGACATCTAAGGTCATTGACGCCGTACTACCAAGAAGGTATCCCATTCTCTATAATGATTTTTTTACCAGCAATCAAGAATTATATTTATAACAATTGACAACAGCATTGGGATAGGTTAGCCGAAAATAAGGTGAGAGAAATATCGATTGTTGTATCTCCTTGGAGGTATAATGGGATGCCTCGAAAATGGGAGCCTACTCTTTGTCGTCTTCGCAATGATCACACTCGGATGACACACGAGTTTCTGCTGGCTGGCCAACACCAACCATATTGCGACGACTGTTGGTACCCTTGACATTAAGGCATTTGTTGACTGAATGCCCCACTTATAGCACAGAAAGAAATAGATATCTGTTTGAGGCTCGGGGTGAGGATGGCAGGTTCATCCTTGCCAAGATCCTTGGACGTGATATGTTGTACAATGTTAGTGACATTTCTAAATTTATATCAGAAGCAGGTCTTCTTAATGCTATTTAACTTTTATAACATATTTATTTTTCTGGTTTTAATTTAATATTTTTTTTTATCTTTATTTATAATAAGCGATATCGGCGTCAATGACCTTCGATGTCAGGATGCCAGAGAACTTCAAATCATTCAATTCAGTCATTCGATGAGTGGGTATTGGGACAACGTAAATTTGATCAAATCATATTCAGTAATGGATCAAGATACAGGATTTTTTCCATTCTAATCAGCCATTTACTTAAGTATATTGTTGTGATATTTTGTATAGATAGACTATGATATAAGGAAGAGCTGATTGTATTACTAATCAACTTACAGTGTTGTCATTTTGTCCTATTTTGCTAATATTATATGATAGAAAAGTGTTTTTTTTCTCAATTTACCAAGTTTATCCCCTGACCTTGAAATTTGTGAGTTAATGAATCGTGTGATTATATAGAATATCTAACTAGTAGATTGTATGGCATTGTGGTTGATTGACACTTTAGATAATTACTGGAATGTGATCTATGGATATATATATATATATATATATATATATATATATATATATATGTATGTATGTATATATATACAGTATATATATATATATATATATATATATATATATATATATATATATATATATATATATATATGTATGTATGTATATATATACAGTATATATATATATATATATATATATATATATATATATGGGATATATATATATATATATATATATATATATATATATATATATATATATATATATATATATATGTGTGTGTGTGTGTGTGTGTGTGTGTGTGAAAATTATACATTATTTTCTCATTGTAAGACGATTATTATTTAACAAAAATCGTATGGATTTTAAGGACACCTTTTATTCAGGTTCCAAATCACTTCATTGGTGAAATGTTCTTTTGAGGGATTTGTATGATTTTTACCATATTTTGTAAAATTGGAACTGAAACTATTGTAATCAACAACAGTTTTCTAAAATGCTGGCTTTGAGAACGAAATTTATAATGGTTTATCTACATTAACTGTATTTATTATCCTCTTTGTCTTAGATAAAAACGACAAGAACGTCGATTTTTTATTTGTGTAGTCCATGGTAACTAATTTTGCTTCTATTATAAAATGTTTCTATTTGAATAACATTTTGAAAATGAATATAAGGTGTAAATCAAATTTCTCTCTCTCTCTCTCTCTCTCTCTCTCTCTCTCTCTCTCTCTCTCTCTCTCTCTCTCTCTCTCTCTCTCTCTCAAAAATAATATATTAATAAGATTAAAACAAATTGGTTCAGGCATTCCTCTGCCTGAATCTCATTCTCTATGTTTTTAAAATATTTTCCTGGGTGACTTCTAAATGATGATCGATTGCATTTTTTGAAAAAACTCTAGTAGACTCCCGAAGGAGGCCGCGGAAGATATTGTCTTCGGATGGAGACAAATATTGGTTTTATGGCGTTCGAGCAAGTGAGATTACTCTTGGGGCAGGAAAGCGTGCCTTGTGTAGGAATAATTCCGTTGAATGAAGTAATGTACATTGTCAGCGGTAATCTAGAAACATTATCGTTTTGAAGTAAGAAACATTAGCCCGAAACATATTTACTGGTAAAAGCCTAATTTTCAAGGGAATACTCTTATTCTCATATAAAACACGTCATCGCTCTATGAAAAAGATTTTAACCATCGTAAAATATAAACACTTTACCCGCGAACAGAGAAATATACCTAAAGGAACGTGGGAATATATTTCCCCGATGTAACTGTTATTTGTAGGTAATTCTTACTGCACTGTAATTGTTCAGCTGCCACTCTCCTTTGTAAGGGTAGAAGAGACTCTTTAGCTATGGTAAGCAGCTCTTCTAGGAGGACACTCCAAAATCAAACCATTGTTCTCTAATCTTGGGTAGTGCCATAAACTCTGTACCATGGTCTTCCACTGTCTTGGGTTAGAGTTCTCTTGCTTGAGGGTACACTCGGGCACAATGTTCTATCTTATATCTTTTTCTCTTCCTCTTGTTTTGTTAAAGTTTTTATAGTTTATAAAGTGATATTTATTTTAATATTGTTGCTCTTCTTAAAATATTTTATTTTTCCTATTTTCCTTTCCTCACTGAGCTATTTTCCTTGTTGGAGCCCCTAGGCTTATAGCATCTTGCTTTTCCAGCTAGGGTTGTAGCTTAGCAAGTAATAATAATAATAATAACAGCAACCACAACTTCTTTTAAAGTTTAAACTAGCTTCTCACCATTTGAGTAAGCAGATATTTTACCTATATAACATTCGGTGGCATCTGACAATAGCGTGGTTATCTGGAGATCACAATGAGAAACTTCGCATTATGCGTATTCCCTTGGCCCACCTATTCCCCGCTAATTAGACGTTCGATTCTTAAGCCAGAAGAGGAACATTATCATTTAAAGGTGTCTGGTTTCAGTTCCAGTTCCATCAGAATAGATGCTCACCAGAACGTCAGCCGGTCAAGCCCAACCCCCCACTGTGGTGCCCTACCACAGCAGTAGCCTCCCCAGTAAACAGCTTAAACTCACGGCCCTGGGCGGGGATCGATCTCTTGCCACGCGAATACGAGGCAAACACGTTACCACTGTACTACCCAAATTAGTCCTGTAGTTGAGTTTATTCAAGGTTTTACAGTGCTTTCTTTAGGAGGATCTGTATTGAGGGGATTTCTATCCTCATTTTCTCCTTTGAATCTGGAATTTGTGCTTTCGTAATTATTAGACTTAATTACAAAGAGAGAGGAGTTTTATGGTTTTTCTTACGTCATGCTTATGCGAATGTGTACCAGCTGTTATACAGGATTATTTTTATTAAATTTAAAATGTCGGCTGTTGTTAGGTAATTTTATTATTTACTGTTTCCCGTTTCATTGTGAATTTCCTATCTGTTCAATTTTGGTTGTCACTATCTGGCTTTTGCAATCCATTTTCATTGATTACTGTATGCTGAGGGGAAGTTCCTGAATATTATTTTGACTGTAGTACTTTAACCATTTATCTATAGGAACTGAGAATTGTGTATTTTTGAGTTCATTTGACTAGTTTTTTCTTCATTATTATTGTTGTTGTTGTTAATATTATTATTATTATTATTATTATTATTATTATTATCAGCTAATCTACAACCCGAGATGGAAAAGCAGGATTCCATAAGTCTAAGAGCTCGAACAGGGAAAAATAGCTTAGTGAGGAAAGGAAATAAGGAACTAAATAAACTGTATAAGAAGTAATGAAAATTGAATATAAAATATTCCAAGATCAGTGATAACTTTGAAATAGATCTATCAAATAAAATATATAAAGAGAGACTTATGTCAGCCTATTCACAATAAAAACATATGCTGCAAGTTTGAACTGCTGAAGTTCCACCTATTCAACTACTTGATTAGGGAGCTCATTTCATGATCTGGAATAAAACTTCTAGAATGCTTTGTAGTATTGAGTCTTATGAGGGAGAAGGCAAGGCTGTTAGAATTAACTTCATGCTTGGTACCTCATACGGGATGGTATAATCTTGGAAGATCTGAATGCAAAGGATGGTCATAATTATGTGAAAATCTTATGAAACTTGTATAAAGAACTAACTGAACGACGATGCCAAAGATAAATTTCTAGCTCAGGAACAAAACCGTTAATAGACCGCAAATTAAAAAAAAAAAAAAAAAAAAAAAAGATAAGTTTCAGTAATCTCATAAGGAAATATAAAGTTGGTTATATAACTCCAGCAGCATAGCAAACCAATGGTTTTTTTTATATAAAAGCAAACTTTGTATACTTGTTGACTGATGTATTTTGAACAATTCTGGATATAGAGCCACTAGAGTTTATGCCTTCGTCAGTTTTGGCGGCCATTTTTACAAATGGCCCCATTATTCTGTAAGAACATGGGATATCTGGCATTGTTATTCTATTTGCAGGTTCCATAAAGGTAATAAATATTCCGCATGATGTGCAATCTTGAATGATGTATTCTGAACAATTCAGGATATGAAGCCACTAGAGGTTGTGTCTTGGTCAGCTTTGGCAACCATTTTCAAGATTGGCCCCATTCTTTTGTGACAACATGGGACATCTGTCATTGTTATTCTATGTGCAGATTTCTCAGAGGTGATAAATACTCCATTTTATGTGGAATTAAATGAAAGCAAAACTCTTGTCATTATTGTTAATTTATTATATTTCCAACCATTGTTTTGTGAAGAAAATTTGTGTATGAGAAAAGACAATTTTAGACTCAGCATAGGTGACAGATTTATAATAGTTTTGTTGCAGTGGTGGAAGTGGTGTAGAATTTTGTTAATGTGGTGCAGTAGTGTGGTAACAAGTTGTTCTAACCTTACATAGTATGGAGAGATTTTAACAGGAGTGGATTCCAAACAAGCACGAGTGATCATGTCTAAGAAGCAGTTCCAACTAATGCATGGACTGTCCCTCTGTTGGGTCATCCAACACAATCTGGGAACTGGGTGCCATATAAAATACGGCAAGCCCTTGTTCACCCTGCAACTTAAAAACGGCCAAACATTGGGAGTTGGTACAAGATACTGGCTGGGAATCTGATGCAGTTTGGAAACTTGGCTTACTACCCTCCATGCTGCAGCTTGATAGACATAATGAAGGAGAGATCATTGATGCCATTTTTTTTTGTCGAACAAGCTGTATATCATAAAAATGCATGCTTTATTTTAATAATACAAAGTTGCAAGGAGAACAGAAGAGGTTCACAGCTCATCTGGTGAATGCCAAGAAAGTGCACCAGTGCATATAACATGCAAATAAAGATGTAAATCACGTATGGATATCGTTATAGAGCTGGTGAATCCCTTTGAGATGATTAGTCCAGATTTGATGGTCCTGGACACCAGAGACATTGCAGATCTTGCAGTCATTGAAACAGTTTGCTTTGTCCAGCAAATTTGACAAGAACAGTTTGAGGCTTAATCAAATCATTGTCTCATAGACAGAACCAAAACTATTGACTAACTTATGCATAGAAGATAAAATGTGCTCAAAGGAAAGGAAGCATCTATGAAGATTAATATGGCTTTATTTGCAAGGCTTTACATTGCTGCTAATACTCTGTTGGACCCTGGACAAATTCTTTCGTCATGGAAATCAAGCATGTTCTCTCACGTAATCTGATGCAGACAGGGTACACCCATTCAGCAAAAGCCAGCTGCTGGAGTGCCTTGAAGGCATTGCTAAAGCTCATACTGATGCACTTGCTATCACTTATGTTGTCCTTGATGACATTGTCTTTGTGCAGAGGTTGAATTCTAACACTACAAAAACATTTGAAGAATATGCCCACCAAGTCCCCATCCCATACATCGAAGAGCAACTGCGTCATGCTTTACCTATTAATCTTATCTGGGATAGTTACAAAGATGGCTCCTTGAATATGGAGACAAGGGAAGAACATGGAAAAGGGGTGTGATGGCGGGTGTTAACCACAACACATTTCCAAGGAAATTAGCAGTTTCCTACATGTCAATGCTAACAAAGCAGTACTGATTAAGTCTTTCCATGACAGGACTAAAGGAACTGGTAGTTGCGGATAGAGAAGCTGTGATCTGTCTTCCAGGACAGGAAAAGAGAAGCTCACTTTCTCCATGCAGGCGTGAAGTGGACAAATGCAAAATACTGCATGTAGCCCATACTGCACAAGATCACTGTTTTATTCAAGTTCAAACTGTAAAGGCTGACATTGATGTCTTGGCAGTGATGGTAGCACAGGCTCTACCAATCGGGTATGAACTCTGGATTGATCTTGAGACAAGAAAGAACTACTACTACATCCCCTCCCATAAAATAGCTGCCTCTCTAGGCCCACCAAGGTCACATGCTCTCCTTGTCTTTCATGCCATGACTGGATGCGACAGTGTATCAGCATTCGTGGGGTAATACAAGAAATCTACTTGGGCCACATGGAACTCATTTCCAGAACTGACAAGATTCCATGGTCACCCAGAACACCATGCCAGTCAGCATCAAGGATGACACAATGCACTGCGTTGGAAGATTTGTGGTGATCCTCTTATGATTGCACCAGGTTAAATACAGATATCAATTAGGCCAGAAAGAAACACTTTACCAATAAGAACTCCATTCTACGCATCC
>NC_090725.1:7986948-8004448 GCF_036898095.1 Palaemon carinicauda | reverse complement strand
TATCTGCTGGATTCTCTCTTACACAGTAATTACGTACTACCATGAACTGTTGGGATATATTTATGACCCTGAAACAAAGTGTTTTAAACTCCAGCTGGAGTCTCGCTTAAAAATATGAATTTCACTGAATTTGACTTTAGCAATCCAGTCACTATATAACCATGTCCCTTTAGTGGATAGTGGTCTACCCCAATCTTTTCTTACTGTCTGCTTGGTGGTTCGTGATGCAGGAAAGTTTCAGCATGTTTCTCCGGCCCTAGTAACTAACTAGCACTTACGACGGGTAACCACGCATACCAGCCTTACCAAGAAGATAGGTGATCAGGCAGCATGCATCATTCTGTTCTTTTATGCATTTTTCGTATCACAATTTAACGTAAAAGTTTATGTGGCTGGCCAAATTCATTGTTATCCTCTGTGTGGTGTACTTTGGACAGTTCAGGGCATTTCATATCAAAGTGATTAGCCTTCTTGTATATAAAACGTAGTTTTTGCTCTTTTTGCAGGCTTTGCCATCATCTGATAAGAGGGAAGGGCACTATAGAAATCCATGGTGAAAACACAGCCCTGGCACCCAGGAAGGCCCGCAGCTGTGAATCTCGGCCATTCTGAAAATTTCAGGCAGCCAAGTATGTTGGACGAGCTGTAAATCTCGGCGAGAGGTGGGCTGGTGTATATTCTCTCCTCGAGATCTAAGCTGAGACTTGGTGTGCCATCCATTTCCCATCTACATCACTGCATCTGCACACCTTTTTGTAATCATATCGTGACGTTAATTGGCGATTTCTGTAATTTTTATTTTATGAATTTGGAAAAACGCTGCCATCGGTTGCAGTTCACAGGGGTGTCAAGTATCACCTGGTGAGCTGTCTTAATTTGTTTAAAGCAATTGCTGTAAGGCACGAGCAGTTACTATGTTTTGTTCAATGAAAATGAATCGGTTTCTGGTAACTTTTAAGCATTTGCTTGAGCTTAAGCATCTACTCTAAGTATGTGCTGAAGAAATTACTTTAAAATTCAAGGAAAATCATTTATTGGCAATTGTATTCATCAGGGTAATTGAAGGCAATTCAAATAATTCTCGAGATCTATTCTTCTCCCTTTTTCTAGTGTTATAAGGTTTACTTAAAAACCAGGTATATCATTAGTAAATGATTAACCCATAAATTGAAATTTTTTGCTATCCTTCTTCCATTATAATTCCTCACTTAACCGAATCCTTTTTTTATTCGTCCCCATTCAAGGCCCAGCCTCAAGCGAATCCTCGTCAAAAAAAATCTCAGTATAATGAAATATCTTCAAATTTTCTCTCGCCGGATTTACATAATGGCATTGTGTATCCCATGGGCTGGCTGTCGACTCCCCGTACTCTGATACCCCCCCCCCCACTAATTCTTCCAATTCCTACCAACTAAACCCCCCCCCCCCCACCATCTCTTCTTCAGAACTTAAAAACCCTGGGCCTTATAAAGAGGGAATTGATGAGGATCTAAAGCTCCAGTGTAATGATGCAAATAATTCAAGCTCATGGAAGGAAAATATAAGCAATTTTTATTTTTTCGTACCCAAGGAATGGTTTCGTACGAAAATTATTTATATATATATATATATATATATATATATATATATATATATATATATATATATATATATATATATATATATATATATATTTTATTGCGCTTTTGCACATATTTTACACTCTTTGAGTAGAAAATGAGGGAAATGTCTATATAGTCAATCTGGTTATTGATATTTTTTGCATTGTTCATCTGATAATTTGCGATGTGGATAACTAACAATACATTTGATCAAATAAAGTATCTCTCTCTCTCTCTCTCTCTCTCTCTCTCTCTCTCTCTCTCTCTCTCTCTCTCTCTCTCTCTCTCCAACATATAGAGTATGACCTGAAATAATGTATACGTAAAGTCATTATATGCTAAAAAGAATAAAGTCTTTGCTTACGTATGCATTGATTTACATCATATGCCTTTAATGAAGGTTTTTGTTTTATTTCCATATTTTCAAAGTAGACTTATTGTTGAAACATTTTCTACTCTATACGCGTAAAGTGTATAAGCTTTAAGATTACTGGATAGTCATCACCTTTGTTTTTGTTTGATTTTGCGACAAATACATTTATTTCCTATGTTTTGTATTGGCGTTTTCTTGCTTTTTCCTATATATGATATTTAGTTTCCTCTCCTATATATTTTACATGATTGGGAATTTGCCTCTGCGAGATTTTATTCTTATAATTTGCTCCTTCCCTTATGTGCTGAGGATTTCGTGTTTGTGGTTGCTATGTAATTTACTTGGTAAATTTACATTTCGGTATTTAGTAACGTATTGCCTTTAAATGAATATTTGAAAGATAAAAAGTAAAAAAAGGTAACCAAAGTGTAATTCAGAGTAGATTTTCATAATCTTTCACAGATTTACCTTCTCTTCAAACATTTCGGGCAGATTAAAAAGTTTCCCAGGGAATTTTTTTAAGCTTAACATTGTATATTGTCCTTTTGAAATACCCGCCTCCCTCTCTCTCTCTCTCTCTCTCTCTCTCTCTCTCTCTCTCTCTCTCTCTCTCTCTCTCTCTCTCTCTCTCTCCAATGAATCAAAGTATGCAATCCCCCTCATATAACAGATAACTGCGTAATGCGAAGTGATAGGTGCAAACTCTAATTAAGTCAAGATGATTGAAATGTAAACCCAGTACAGACATTAATTAATGTAACTGAAGTATCCTGGCATTCGACTCTTCGAATAACACTCTTAAGCCTTTTAATTAGAATGAGGAGTTAATTATGTTTAGGTTCGATGATCTTTTCATTTGTGATGGTCGCGTTTCTCTGTAGAATTCGGAAGCGGAATCATTTGGACTTGTGGTTTTTCCAATAGAAACTTGAGATTTGCTTTAAAGTTTGTTTATGGTGAATATTTGCTTCAGATGACTGATTTAGAACAAAATCCCACAGATGCGTGGCATTTTTCTCATAATGGCCACGTTCAGATACTACGTCATTAGTCCGTAGATAAGTCGGACATTCGACTCTCTCTCTCTCTCTCTCTCTCTCTCTCTCTCTCTCTCTCTCTCTCTCTCTCTCTTTGTGTGCGTGGCGTGTGTGTAATCTTGTCCAGCTCGTTTATTTGGCTCTTATTTTACTTTAGAAATCGAAGCTCCTATACTGGTCAATCAGCACAAGCCATCATGTTTGATTTTTTTTCCCTGTGTAAATTATCTAATATTTATCATTCATTCTGTTTTGGCAGTCTGTCATCTTCTAGTCCGTTTACTATTCAATGTTCACTTTAGGTTTTCCTTGGAAAATGGTTGATTTTGATAACTATTCTTTGTGGAATATAGTATATGCAGTCTTGATATAAAAAACCTAGGTATAAGATTGATGACGTCACAACCGCGCTCCAAAATTTACCTTTTTTTTTTTTTCTTTTTTTTTTTTTTGGCGTGTTTTTACCCTAATTATTATCTAGCCTACTCAAAATAGCCAGTTATCTTGGTTGACGGTAAACTCAGGCACACTATTCTATCTCTCCCCTTGTTCCCTTTCCTCTTGGGGCTATTTGGCTTATAGCACCCACCTGTAGCTTACCTATTAATAAAGATTTAAAACGTTGTTTATTTATTACCGTGATATTACCAAAACTGTCCCCTGTGAGAGTTATTGCTATTTTGCCTTTGGCATAAGTTAGGTTTTACTATATTTCTGCGGTTTATTCATTACTATGTGCACTCGAGCAAAACACAATGTATACAGTTGAACAAGCTTGCGTTCGTTATCATAAAGTAAAAGTAATAATGATAGTAATATTCATCATAGTAACGGGAGAGAATATAACATGAATGTTAAAAACGTTATTGAAATAAATCAGTATTCTCACGCCCATAGCTTCAATACTTCTAAACGGATTCAGTCGAAATATATATTTCCTTCTTAGATAACATATTTTCATGTTAAAATATTAACAATTCAGTTTCCATTGAAGCTAATTATAGGCATTGATTGCATCACCGAACAATTTTGTAAAATAGTTTTACAAAATATTCGCCGGAGACCAGTTACACATCCAAAGTACAGTAAATGTACTTATATATTGCATAGGCAACGTAGACATCAAAATTCTTTGTCTAAAAACTTAAGACTAGCTTATCAAGAACTTTTCTTTGAGTACTGCATAACAAAACATTTATTAACATTACCAATAAGAGTGTTAAATACTTGGTAAATGGAAGCAAACTTAAAGTGTAAAATGTGTTTTTTTTTTTCCTAACCATCTGGCCAGGTTTTTCAGATACATACTGCTTCAAGTGCCTTGTGAAAGACCCTACTTCAACATTTCAGTGTTTTTTTTTTTTTTTTTTTTTTTTTTTTTTTTTTTTTTTTTTTAATCTAAGCAGCATAACCAGCAATGAATATGTTCTATTTTTCTTCTTTCCTTGACAAGTTTTCCTCTTGTGCACGTTCCTCAACTCCATTAAGTTTTTCTTAATAGTCTACGAAATCACATTTAGACTTATATAGAATGAGGTTTTAATCCTAGTTAGATATTGGAAAAGATCTTGACAAAGCAATGGAATTCATAATCTTTAGCTTCTTTTCAGGTTCCATTACTTGAGGAACTACTAAAATATAATTTTCATCACCCATCTTCCTAACTTGTCCAAATACACTTGTCTGTTTCAAATTTTCTAAATGCATAATGATATTCTAGAATATAATCACATATCTTTATGTTTGTAGATGTATGTCACAGAGAAAAATATTTTCTCTCGTGACAATTGATCAATCCTTCCATGCTGATATAAACCTAACTCTTCTCAGGCCTAGAAAATAACAAGAATTTACAGTATGCCTCAATCTTATTATTCCTTTCAAGAAAGTAACTGTATCTGATACGTCATAGGTATGGATTGCTTTATGTGCCGTCACATTCTATTCATCAAATAGTCTTACACCAAACTCTATGTTTTGTCTTTCCAAATAGGAAGTTGGAAGGTAAAGTGTTACATGTGGTTGATTGGAATTTTCTTATCCAACCAGTTATATCTTATGCATTTAAATAAATGCACTTAACCAAAAAGGAAGAAAAGTGGCCCACTCGAATTATGGGGATTTGGTAAGGAGGTGGTAAGAGGGTATCTACACAATTTATCAAAAATACTTCCGATCTCCGTTGTTGCCAGTAATTAAGGAATGCCAAAACTTGAGTGCGTCAGCTTCAATGCACTGAGTTATCTTATCAACGTTACTGACATGATTTAGTGGCCTGACTGAAGTGGCTCGCTAGACTTTAAAATTTTGATCACCGATCACATTTATTTTCTGAACCAAAAAGTCATTTGATGTTTTTGTTAATGTGAAGCAGTGTTTTTGTAAGATACGGGAGTTTGAAAGTCTTCATCACTTTAAAAAGTGCTGTTACTCAGTCATCACTTGAAACCAATAGCTAGTTTTCCATAAAGGTTTGAAACTTTAGTTCGTCGCGGGAAATTACCTTTTTTATGGATGGATATGCATTCTTCATTTGTTGGCTGCTATTATGGTTCCATCCGAATGTGTAATGCTGTCATTAGGAAGATCATTCTACAATCAAATTGTAGCTTGAATATAACGTCTAGAGCCTCGATACTTCATTGTTCACCTACTGTGCAAACCATTTCACCATTATTTTATGCAAATACTATTAGTAAAATTGAGGAATAGAAATATTGCAAGATATGTTACGAAGAAAAAAGTAAAGGCCTCCGATTTCTCCCGGTTGGGAATGGCTTTTAATAATGGTATTGTGCAGTATTATGACGATGAAGGCAAGACAGAATTAGCTGCATTTCTAGTCTTGGAAGATCTGAGTACAAAGCATGGTCATAGTTAGGAAAAATATTATGCAATATGCCCACAAAATTGACTGAAAAAGGGTGTCAGAGATTAATAGCCTTATAGGGGGTAAGGAATTTAAAAAGACGGCAGCTGAACACCAGTAAGAAGAACCATACTCAAACATGGTAGAATGAAACAATAAAAATAAAATCCCCATGATAGATAGATCACCAAAACACTTTTTCACCATGCCAATATTTTTAGCAATTGAAGAACTCACAAACCATATTTATTCCTCCAAAGTAAATTTGCAGTAAAGAGTTACACATAGAATTTCAAGTGAATTTTATAATGCATGTAATATTGTAGAAAGAGCAAAACGATATTCTATCCAATAGATAAGGATACCGAATTTGGTAGCAAAGGAGAATATTAAACCAAAAGTAGGACTTTTTTCAATGATTATTATTTATGTTGGGATGTATTGAATCTCTTTTTGGGATGGGAATGACAAAAAAGCTTTGTTTTTTTTTTCTTTTCTTTTTGTGATATTCTTTCTTCGTTGTCTCTTATTGGTTGTAACTTATATCAGTCAGTCTCTAACTTTGAAAATAGAATCAATGAATCAAATGTTTACAATTTCAAGAGATATTTTAAATTTCTTTTAATAATTATGGCGCATTTTATATAGAAAGCAAGAGTTCTGTGGTAGGTGAAACACTGAATTGAAAAACAGTATTATACCTTATCTTTATACAGCTTCCTTATTTTTACTGGGTAGGATTTACAGTTTCAATGCAATTTATATTTCTTTCATGCTATGGTACTTGCTCTTTCATTTAAATTATTCTTTCAAATTTTCAGGTGTGTTAAGCAATGGTGAAAATCATATTAGGTAAGTGAATATATCACTTTTTTATCAAAAGATTTTTATATGTAGAAATTTTTGTCCCAATTCCGTATGTGTTATTATGCAGGTGAACTGAAATTGTAAAGGATGAGTACGTGAGTGTGATACACCTACAGGTAAGAAGAGATGTCTGATACCTTATATGTTTAAAGGTAAAGAGGCTGGATCATTTGCTACTGATTGGGGCAAAAGAGTAAAGGTTAATATGGTAGATAATGGTAGGTGGAAGCTGCAAAGGTAGGAAAGTGTAGCACTGTTAAGTTTGGGGTTTGTGAAAGAGTACAAATGTTTAAGCTAATCGCTTGAATGGGTATGATTAAGCATGGGTGTGGGGGGGTGGGAAGCTGGAAACACGTGTGGATAATGAATGTTTGGGATAATCATACAAATATGATTTGTAGTAATTTTGGTAAGGATGGGCATTATGTTAAGTGTTCTGAATGGGGTATAGATTGTCATGTCGTAAGGTTGGTGTGGGAGGAAGCGATTAAGTTAGGATGCTCGGGAGACTAAGTAGTAAGAGGGTTATGCAGGGTGAATACTCCTGTGTTCGTAGAATGAATATACTGCATATTCATGCGGGGTTTTACATGAAGTGTGGTTAGGGAATCTAATTAAAAGTATGGAAAACGTGAGACAGAAAGATAGGAGAATGGTATATAGTAGGAATGACTCCTGTAAAAGGGAGTTCACACAGTCAAACATGTTGTTCAACACGCTCATCAAACTTCCAATACAATATGCGTTAAGAGCTTCTACATGTTCAATCCAAAGAGACAGACAACCCTAGTCGGGACGAAGAGGAGGGGCAGCAACATGTCTCTTGCCCAAGACGAGGTGATGGCAATTGAGAAAGTGAATGCGCTCAAGGAAAAGAAAAAGAAACGATCAACGTAGACAAAGGACTGGTTATTAAAAGGTACCAAATTTCTCATACCAAGATTATGAAAGAGCTGAAACTCCAGCCAGGTAATTGGAGTAATCATGTTTGCCTGGATGAGACGACATATTTAGACCTTTTGAATTTGGTCGGTCCATTTATTGCTCAAAAAAGAAAGTTATGAGCAAGTCCATTAGCCCTCGTGAACGACTGAGAGCAACATATATAAGTATTTTAGCAACAGGCAGATCTCTGACAAATTTGAGATATTTGATTTCATCAGAACTAGTACCTTATCCATGAATATTATTATTATTAGCTAAGCCACAACCCTAGTTGGAAAAGCAAGATGCTACAAGCACAAGGGCTCCAATAGGGAAAAATAGCCCAGTGAGCAAAGGAAATAAGGAAGTAAATAAACGATATAAGAAGTAAAGAAAATTAAAATAAAACATTCTAAAAATAAAAACATTATAACAGATATTTGATATATAAACAATAAAAGGACTTACGTAAGCCTCTTCAACGTAAACACATTTGCTGTGAGTTTGAACTTTTGAAGTTCTACTGATTCAACTACCCGATTAGGAAGATCATTCCACAACTTGGTCACAGCTGGAATAAAACTTCTAGAGTACTGTGTAGTATTAAGCCTCGTGATGGAGAAGCCCTGACTATCAGAATTAACTTCATACCTTGTATTACGAACAGGATGGAACTGTCCGGGAAGATCTGAATATATAGGATGGTCAGAATTATAAAGAATCTTATGCAACATGCTTAAGGAACTAATTGAACAACGGTGCCAGAGATTAATATCTAGATCAGGAATAAGATATTTAATAGACCGTAAGTTCGTGTTCAACAAATTAAGATGAGAATCAGCAGCTGAAGACCAGACAGGAGAACAGCATTCAAAACAAGGCAAAATGAAGCATTAAAACGCTTCAGAATAGATTGATCACCAAAAATCTTAAAAGACTTTCTCAATAAGCCATTTTTTTTTTTTTTGCAATTGAAGAAGACACAGACCCAATGTGTTTCTCAAAAGTAAATTCGCTGTCGATAATCACACCTCAAATTTTAAAGGAGTCATACAAAGTTAAAGAAACATCATCAATGCTGAGATCCGGATGTTGAGGAGCCACTGTCCTTGAACTACTTACAATCATATTTTGAGTTTTGGTAGGATTCAACTTCATGCCCCATAATTTGCACCATGCACTAATTTTAGCTAGATCTCTATTAAGTGATTCAGCAACCCCAGACCTACATTCAGGAGATGGAGTTGATGCAAATAGAGTAGCATCATCTGCATATGCAACAATCTTGTTTTCTATACCAAACCACATATCATCTGTATATAGTATGAAAAGTAATGGGCCAAGAACACTACCTTGAGGAACACCAGATATCACATTCCTACACTCACTATGGTGCCCATCAACAACAACTCTTTGCGATCTATTACTAAAAAATTCAATAATGATGCTAAGAAACGACCCACCCACTCCCAACTGTTTGAGTTTGAAAACAAGAGCCTCATGATTAACACGGTCAAAGGTAGCACTAAAATTAAGGCCAATCATAGGAACTCCCTGACCACAATCAAGGGATTTCTGTACAGCATTGGAGATTGTAAGAAGGGCATCACATCTCCAAGGCCTCTACGTAAATGAAATTGCAAACTAGGGACCTATTAAGACGTTTTGCCAAAAGATGTTAAAAAACTTTAGATAATATGGGAGTTATGGAAATTGGGTGGTAATCAGTTGAACTTGAGCTTCAACAAACACTTTTACATAGTGGAGTAACATTACCAATTCTCCAACAAGTGCTAAAAGCTCCTCTTTTTGCTAACTTGCGCAAATAACAGATAACTTTGGAGCTAAGAAATCTGCAGTTTTTATAAAAAAAAACAAAGGAAAAATACCATTTGGATGTACATCTCCATAACCATCAAGGGCCATCAACAGAGCTTTAATCTCTCGCGATCGAAAAGCTAAACTAGTTAGTTCAGCCTCAGGAAAACAGGAATGAAGACGTTCGAGTTTCTCATTATCAGAAACTTGTGATGCCATCTACAAAGCTCTTAAAAATGGCTAAAGTTGGGTAATGATATTCAAATTGTAATGTTCATTTTATTGTTGAAAATCAATACATAGTCAGGAGAGGTGAAACATTTGGAAATTTATTGCGTTGTAATGTACAAAACTAAAATAATACTATGGAAAAAAAATAGTCTCTCGTTTGTCAGCTTATTTATAACTTATCCAACTGTTACAAGGGCTCAAATTGGGAAAAATATTGAGACATATTGGAGTCACTGTTGTAATTATCACTGCAATGAGAAGAACCAGACGACCCTGGTACTGATGTTGCAAATGATCCTTGTAAAGGATATGGTCCATTTATAATTCTAGAAGTTTTGCATGTACTTCCTTGATACCCATATTTCTGAAATTCTTATTAGAATAATCTTTAGATTACACCTTCCACAATGCTTGGAGTTTCCTATATAGGCTTATTCCTAGGACATCAACCATAATTTCTCTTTCTTTTGTCTTTAACGGCGTACACATTACTCATGTTTTAATTTTACTTGGAGAGAGCAAAGTCTCTCTGTCAGTGAAGGAGCTGCTTAAAGATGTTACCACCTCGAGAATTGGATAAGAATGACGTTTGGAGACTGATGCTTGTTCAAATGTTCAGAGTTTAACACGAACCAGCAAACTCCACCTACAAAAATGAATCCAGATCAGACATCCTTCCAACTCATTTAAATGCGTTTGTCCAACACGTTTACCCCTATCACATGTTCAAACATAATATCAAATATGTTTTCAAACGTGTTCATGAACATATTTGACCGTGTGAAACACCCTTAACAAGGAGAAAATAGTTAGGATGAAATCCAGTTACTCGAAGCAAAGGTCAAGAAAGTCAGGTGAATGTTACTTACTGTACGTTTATTTTTTTTTAAGGAATTAACAATTTTGATTATTCATAATATATTAATGATGATAGTGATAATAAACAAGAACGGAAGCAGAAAGTGGCATGGATTGATCTATCGAATTGGCGGAAGTTTACTGTCGATCCGCAGAACTGTTGTAGTGTCGTTTGTAGACAATCCAATCTAGTGTGAAGGGATGTGTACATATACATATGTATTTATTTTCCATTTGTGTTTATATATATTCAGTTGTAGTATTCATTTTGTTTTCATACATATTAGTTATAAGTGTAGTTTTGGTGTTCCTCGTATGATATTACTTTTTAAGTTAAATAGGTTTAAGGATGATATTCAATTTAAAGTAAGGGAAAAGTTTGTGTTGTGGAGTCTTTGTGTTAGTAGATTAGACCTTGGGGTTTGCTTTTTTTGGCATCCCGTCAAAATTCCAGTTTTTATAGCATCATTGGAGTGCTCTCCAAGGACAACCAGAGCTAAAGTTGCCTAAGTTTCCACCTCTTTATGGGTAAATAATAAAATTCCTTTGTCTATCAGCAGTGCAAAAAGATATTCATAATTTGAAGTCTTGAAGAATCTTTCAATAAGTGTAAAGGATTAGCAAAGATATAAAACAAAAAAGGGTCTGTTCCCTCCTGTTGGAACAGTTTATCAGGACTTTCTTGGGAGTGAGAAGATATCAGTAGCAAAATATATATAATAAATTAATGTGATATTCCTAATAGCCAGGGACTTGCAGTAATATTTGCCACTCTTTAAATCTTGGTGCAATGCCTCATGCAGGTGATACAGCATAGCCACTCAAATGATGCGTCATTAGGTCACATTATTTCTTACAACTGTGACAGTAGTAGGATATCAGAACATATAGTTTCCAGGGTATCAGGGCTTCTTCATCTCTATATAGCGCACTATGCATCATCTTGTCTTCATCTGTAAAGTGTAAGAAGAATCCTGAACAAAACAACTGAAACTGCTGATATCTTAACTGGTTTTGGTTGCAGAAGGAATTTTAGTTCCTGTTTAAAAAAAAAAAAAAAAAAAAAAACCGTAAAATAAAAATCATTCATCAATTCTTGATCTTCTTTGGTCAACTGTACCGTAATTTCCTTTAAGGTTTCTGGGTTCAACAGTATTTTAGTTAAAAATCAGTCAATGAAACTGCCATAAGGACAGTTACCATTTACCAGTTAATAAGTTATCGTCTGAAAATATTGGTTAGCTGAGGGGATGAGGGTTTTAAGTCAGAAGGATCGTGGTTTTTTTTTTTTTGATAACCCTGGCAACGGTTTAGTATGTTACTTTTTCTTGTGAGAGTCTGGACTTTCCAAGCTGGCAGTACCATAGTTAAGCCTACATAGCTGAAATATGTTAAGTGAGAAGTCATCAGTTCAGGGTTTTCTTTCCATGAGTTATAATAATCATGCCCCATGAATTATCCCCCCCCCCCCTTATTGATGGCTCTATCCGCTTTCACTCTGTGCCAATTAAATACCCTTGAAAATAGATAAACAAGATATTGAAAGGACTTGGATGCTTCATCCATTAGCTTTATAACTAATACATACATAGTAAGTTAGTGTATGTTTGGAATGGCTATGTTGCATTAACAAAATGTAACATCTTTCCCATTTTAAGAACTGGGTAAGCTATATCTTCAAAAGGTCTTCCGATTTTTCAATGAATATATGTTTTGGGTTTCAAGAAATCTTGCATTCCAAACCTTTGCTGAAATTGCATAAATAAGAGGCCTAATTTGAATATCTTTTGTAGTTTTACAGAAAACTGACCTGCCAGTTCTATTAAGGACATGTTCTCGGGCTTTTTGTAAAAGCTCTTTTGACTTTTAAGGTGAAGGAGAACATCTTTTGCAGACTTGCATAGAATAAGTATGGCTGCCTAGAAGCCTTTCAGCTTTCTCATTGTGAAATGCAAGGCAATGATAGAGGCTTCAATTGGACAAATTTTATTCGGCACTTGTGAATTGTACATAAAATTAATGAAATGCAGCAGTCTTTCTGGAGAGATATAGGTTTTTTATCACGATTAATTGAATATGCATTCAAGTTTAATTCTCTTCAAGAAGAATGTTATTGAGTTGTTGGGTTAATTTTTTATTTTATATCTAAAAGTCCAAGTCATCTGTAGCTATGTACATCAAGGTTGTTTGCAAGGTGGCTGTTAACAAAATGGCTAGGTGAATTCAAGTAACTTTTATTCAACAGATAAGTTTAGATACAAGCAATTCCGAGCAAGAAAGTCACAAAAACTCAAAGATACGAAAACATGAAAAGACAAGCTTAAATAGGTTCTGTTATCAGTGAGGGGGAAGAGCGAGATATAAAAAAAAGACAACATTAGTTTACGTGCATGAATGAAACACGTGTAGTACATGGCTCCCCCCTAAAAAAGTCATGCTAGTGAAATAGGGCGCCCTGCTCTTGTTTGTCACGAATATTAATTAAGAAAGGCTTCAGTGTGCGTTGGATCACGGGGAAAGGGTCCATGTAAGGGATCGTTAGCGGTGGCTTGCTAGTGTCATTACATAGGAAAAAGTGCAATGCCGTGAGAAAATCTGTTGTCATGTGTTGCTTTGCAGGGTGCTTGTAAGTCTGGCAGCATGAGTAAATTTTCAAACTACGTGATGTAGGCACTGGAGGTTGTTGGAAGAACTTGCCGACAGAATAAATTTAGCAGGGACGACCAATGGGTCGCCATACACCATTTCAGTAGCTGAAATATCCAGGACATCTTTAGGTGTGGTCCGTAATCCCAGAAGGGCCCAGGGAAGCTTAGTAAAGCAGTTGAAGACATTGCAGCAGGATATCAAAGTTGCTTTGATGGTGCGAAGAAAACGTACACCCATTCTGTTGGCTGCAGAGTTGTAGGCGGTTTAAAGGTTTAAAGGTCACTCCTGAATGGCAGAGGCAAGGGACAGTGACGCTGCCCTATCGAGCAGGGCAATTTCTTAGAGACTGACCATATGTACATATGATGAGCGCCCAAGCCCCCTCTCCACCCAAGGTAGGACCAAGGAGGGCCAGGCAATGGCTGCTGAGGACTCGGCAGATAGACCTATAGGCTCCCCCAAACCCCCCATCTTTAGCTCACTAGGACGGTGAGATTGGAGCGCCCAAAGGACCCAAAGGAACTAATGAGTTTGAGCGGTACTCAAACCCCAGTCTGGCATTCACCATTCAGGGACGTTACCACATAGGGTAATGCCCAGAAGATTCGGTAATGATGTCCACAATTGAGAGGTGAAAGTGGTACCCCTATCAGAAGTAATATTGCTCAGGGATACCAGCTCTCGGCATCCACCCTGAGAGTAAGGCAAATGTATATGAGGCTGACAACGAATGGAGCAGTCAGTGATGGTAAACAGGTAACAATGTCCTTGTGATGTGGGTAGGCAACCTACTACATCGACATGAATGTGGGAAAAATGAAAATGAGGTTGAGAAAGGTGCCCAGTCCTGAATCCGTGTGCCAATGTGCTTTTGAAGTTTGGCATGAAGTTAAGGCGTACTGTATACCAGAGTCATGTTGTGTGTGCGAATGATGATGGTCATACATTCTAAGGAGTGGCGAAAGTGACTGATAGTCAAATGCATTACTAGCAATTGATGGTCGAAGGTAAAGTATCTGAAGTCCACCTTGGACAGTTTTCTATTGAAGAAGGCCAATGACCAGGGGAGTCGTTGACCATCTGCACCAATAGTGGCATCGCTGGCATCAGTGGAGAGGAGGAGGGGGGCATGTGGCACGGGAAAAGTGAGAGCAGCAGCGGTTGAGAGGGCATCCTTTGCGTTGAAGAAGGCTGCTTCTTGAAGGTGACCCCACTTCAGGTCTTTTGGGTTGCTCTTGAAGGAGGAGTAGGGGAGGGCAAGTGTGGCGGTGAGGGCTGGGAGGAACTGGTGATGATAGTTTATTATGCCCAAGAATTCTTGCAGTGCTTTGACGGTCGAGGGCGTAGGGATGTTCTAAACAGCTGCTACCTTCTCAGGGAGGGGATGGATATTTCAGGAGTGATGCGATGCCCTGAAAACGATGCTTAGTTGGGGCCAAAGGTACACCCTTCGTACCTGACTACAAGGTGGTTAAGAACGATGTATAGGTGACGGAGGTGTTCCTCTTTGGAGGAAGATAACACGAGTATGTTGTCCTAGTAATATATGCAGAAGGGGATTTCCATCTAAGATGCCATCCATTAGGCGTTGAAAAGTATCCTCAGCATTACAAAGGCCAAAACAGGAGTAATGAAAGGTGTATGTACCAAAATGGCAGTCCTGGGGATGTCTTCTGAGTTCATGACCACCTGATAATACCACTTCAAGAGGTCGAGCGTGGAGAAAAGCTTCGCTTTGTGCAAGAGAGAGATAATGCCGGCATTCTATCTGCATGTTCAGACATAATCCCCCCAAGGGTCTAGTAAGTCATCCTTCTTTAGGACGATGTGTAGGGGCGACGGTTGTGGGCTTCAGACCTTTTGGCAAAGGCCCATTTCTTCCATTTTGCCGTATGTTTTTTAGCGGCTTCCAAATGATCCGGGACAGAAATTTAAATCTGGTGAACACTGGGGCTCCATTGTCCTGATATGGTGATAAAATTCCATGCATGGAGGGAATCGTGGAAATTTGGCGAAGTTCAGGATGGAAGACTTTCGGATATGATGTGAGGAGGTGGACGTAAGCATCCGTGGGTGCGCTGGTGTGGAGAAGGTCCGAGGGGGCAGGTTGAAGAGGTGTCAACGAGTACAAGTCCGCTTTGATTAATTCTCGATGCCCCACATCAACCAGGAGCTGGAGTGCGCGAGGAGATCCGCACCAAATACCGTCAATGTTACGTAGGCAACGAGAAAATTCCATTGGTATTTGGTGCTCCCAAATGATAGTGTGATTGTCATTTACCCATGAGTTGGGATTGCAGTTACCAAGCAAAAGTAGGCTCAGAAGGACCATGTCATATCCTGGAGAGTGACTTTGGTAGAAATAAAGGCCAAGCATCAGTGCCTAACAAAACTCGCACATCTGTACCTGCATCATGTAAAATGAAAACATTAGTGACAGGGGAGGCCATTGCCACAAGCGATGTCCTACTTACTGTTTTTTTTGGGCCACTGACATCTATCCGCACATTTTTTCGCAGCAGTCCCGAATCTGGAGTGATATTGGCGGAACGGTGTCTGATGTGGCTTGAGTGGTCGTTGGTTGAGGTGTGATCTAGGGGTGGCATATTTGGGTGTTGTGTAGCTTTGTCGCTGCTCCAACATGTCAAGGGGCAAGTGTCTGTGTCTTAACGCTTTCATGTCGGATTCGATCAGTGTTGAGTATGTTGTCTTATTCGTCAGGAGTGGAAACGTTGATGGAGGTTTTCATGGTGATGAAGTGGTTGTCTATAAGGGCATCAATTTTGGTCATCAGGTCTTTCATGGGCAAGGTATCAACATCATGGGTGACAGTGCGTATAGGTTTCGCTAGACGTTGTACCAAAAGTGCACGAAGTAGGCTCACTTCCTGAGGAGAGCCGTCTGCAGCAGGTTGCAAGCAAGCGATACTGGTTATTTCCCGAGGTCGAGCGAAGCGTTTTGGTCCCCCGTTGACTGTTGAGAGAGCTGAAAAAGCTTGGTTATATGGGTGGCTGTCGATGGTATATTTTGAGGGCATCCCCTTGGTCACAGAGCCAGTCGGAGATTTCTGGGAAAGTGTCCTCGGAGATCGCTGCAAGGACATAGTCTGCTTTGCTGCTTGAGCAAGTCACGCCTATGATGCGAAACTGAGCCTCGGCACACTAGAATCAAGCAAAGGCTTCTCTATTAGCGAGGGGCGGCAGTTTCAACGATGCAGGGTGGGTGGCAGAGTCAGAATCAGTGGGCGGCATAGAATCAAGGGTAGGGCGTAGCTTTGGGCGAAAAAGGCGTTGAGGAGCTGATCACTCCAAAGGTCACCAATGTGTGAGCTGGTTGTCAACAGAGAGGCGAGGTGAATGCAAGTAACATTTGTACAACAGATAGTGAGTTTATACACAAGCAGTTCCCATCAAGAATATCAAAAATTCAAAATTCAAACACAGGAATACACATGAAGGCAAGCTTAAACGCTTAAACAGGTTCTGTTATTAGTGCAGGGAAGAGTGAAGTATAGAAAAAAAAAATACAAAAACGTTACAGTGTACAAGTGTGAATTAAGTACGTGCTATACATTTGCATATCGTAGGAAAAGAATAATGATGATATTTATTTCAAAAGGTATTCTAAACCTCCGTCTCAAGCAAGCGCAGCTTGAAAATATCAGATAACATACTGGCAAGATATAGTCCTCAATATAGAGGGTAAATACATAAAGGATTACTCATACATTTTGCATCAAGGTTAAAAAGGTTCCATTGGTGAAAAAAAAAAAAATCCATAACCAATTTAGAAATAAGGACATTTCAATTCATATGATATGCAAATGTGCTTCAATATTCCGTACAATTCAATGCATTTGATGTTCAATTGAAGTGGTATGGTTACCATCCAGAATACTAATTATATTATGCGTCTAATTGTATCTACCCGTAATGATTTTATGCATTTTGTATTGTGTTCTGGTCAAATTTTAATTGTCTTTTCACCATGAATTAATTTCATGTTTCATTTGGATGTTTTTAGGTTTCCGATTCTGTTTATAAATGGATATTTGAATACAAGGTCCCGTACGCATAGGAAACTTTAAAAAGTTTTTAAACACTCACACTTGTAGAAATTTTAAACAATTTATGAATAACTCAGATGTAGCTGTACTTGTATAAACATCGCTTTTTATGTATGTAGATACCTGGATATTAATATTAATCACCTATTGACAAAATCAGGGGAGGGAAATCTTTTGTCTGGCATCCAGCATGTCTTATTATGCCTT
>NC_090725.1:7934448-7981948 GCF_036898095.1 Palaemon carinicauda | reverse complement strand
TTTTTCAAAACCATCCTTACTGTCCTCCCTTCAGTTGAAGTAGTTATTCTTGTGGGTATTTAGCCTTGCATGGTGTATCGGCTCCGCCATATTGACCAATTTTTTAGACTTTTTATCTATAGTCTATGGATTTTATCAAACCTCTTATTTATATCTCTGTACACATTGTTTTTGTTATCGTTATGGTTAATTTAGCTTTTTAATATTATGTATCTTTTCTATTGCCATTGATTCTTGTGCTCTCTAGAGACATTAAGCACAATCAGGGACCAGTACGTCTCAAATTTTCTGTGTCATCTACTGTATTGTAATATTCGTGGTCTTCATGCAAATATTCAAGACTTTGCAGTTGCTCCCAGACAATATAATATTCAATTGTGCTCAGAAACTTTGATTTCTAATAGGAGACACTCATCTGAGCTCCTTATAACGTGTTTATGAAGCCTATAATTTTGAAATGAGATGCTATTACTAAGGCCAGGGGAATGGCGGTGTATTTTAGGACTGAGTACTGTACCAACCGTGTGTCACACGATCATACATACTTCATTTTGTGTATATATTGCTTGTATCTTCGCTCTCCCCTCGCACTAAAAAGAACCTGAATAAACATGTCTGTTTTTCCTCATCGGTAACGGTGTCAATTTTAAACATGAAAATTCTTGTTGCCTTGAGCTTTTGTATATAAAAAGAGTGTTCTATAATAAACTCACTCAGTTGCCTTCATACTGTCTTTGAGTCACAACCTTCTCTCGGCCCGTCACAGTACCCTGCCTCTCACAAGTCCTGCTATGAATGTGGATGTCATGAGATTCAGGTAATAAAAGTTTGTGACAGGAATAACAACTTCTATTTGTATTCGATCTTCTAGACATGGATGATTCTATGTTCGACTATCTTCTTACTATTATGGCCAATATACAAGAAGATGATTGAAAGGCCTCTTTTATCTTTGTTGGTGATTTCAGTGCTCATCAAAGGGAGTGGTTAAATTCTGTTTCTCCTACTTATCGCCATAGCTTAAGAGCTTTTAACCATGAGAAATTCACGAAATATATCACTCTATTGGTTTTGGATGTAATGGAAAATAGACAGGTAACAAGGTTATCCCGAAAGATTTTATTTACTTTGTTCAAGAATAATAAATAAAGAGTAACAAGTGTTTTCAATATGAATTATTCATATCCTGATTCGTTTTTTATGATACGTTTTAATTACTTGTTTTAGCAATAGAAAATATATCAAAGACGTTTAAGGTTAGCATCAAAATTTAAGACTAAATGTATCTGCTTTTTATTTATTTTTAGAATGGTCAAATTTTATCGTTTTTTTTTTTTTTTTTTTTTTTTTTTTTTTTTTTTTTTTTTTTTTTTTTTTTTTCTGGAGTAGAATCCTCTACTCTTTTAGTCCCATATTCTTTGGCTGTTTCCCTCAAATTTTCATTACTGCTCTATTTAATTCTTAGGTGTTTTTACTAAATGATTAGCACATATTATAGAGATGATTTTTCACAACGCTTTTCCAAAAACTAAGAGACTATTTTATATTTCAAATGACATCTTTTTATCCTAAGATTCGTAACCTATTTTGCCAGTCATCCCTATTTATATTGGTCTCACCGGTTAGTCTTTTGAAATATATCTTTCTTTCAAGGTCTTTTTTTTACTTTTGCTGGCCAAATCTTTTTACTTTCCTTCCTATTCACTTATCTTTCTTTCTCTGCAGAGCGCAAGCAAATATCTCATCTCTTTCGTGCTGGGTGTTCTCCTTTTACCTTGTTAGTTTTATGCCGCTATACTTTTCATACTTGTAGTAACCATGTTTTTAGCTTATTTGTTTTATCGTGTCAATTTTCTTTATTAGCACAATAAACACAATAATGCAGGAATTTAGATATCAATATCTCTAAAGGATTTTCATCCATTATATTCTGATTCAGTTATCTAGTAAGATTTTATAATAAGATGTAACCATTCCCATTCTATTACTTTATATAAGTTGTAACTTATTATTATTCATGCATTAACTATCCATTCATTTATCAAGTTTCCGTTATGTAGCTTTAAATTATAATTTTCGTTATTATCTTTTTATAGAACGTATTCAAGTTGTGAAATTTAGTCTATATTATATTTTTCATTTGACTTTCTTTTCTATTTTCAGTCTCAAATGAATTTGTGTCAAGAGACTCGCTGCCTAATGAAATAGCTTCTTCAACTTTTCACTTGCAGGATTTTATATAATGGCAGCGGGTATTCCTTGAGGACGATGTCACCCCTCCCTGTCTTAGGGTAGTCCCCCACTGCCTCCTCACCTTTTTTCGCAATTCATACTCACACCCCCAATTTTCTTGCGGCTGTAAAATGAAAGAATAGATTGGTTTCCCCAGTCCCAGTGAAGTGGCGATCACCATTTAATATCTTATAACGAGATTGTATGAAATTTTTATAAACTATTTTACGTATTTTAAGATTGATTCATTGAAACTTTTCATACTTATATTATCGAAAAAATAAATTTCTTTCATCTCCAATCACTATTCTTTTTTATTTCATTAGAAGACGCTAAAAACTGGTTTATCTTTTATTGTACAATTTAGATATTTAAAGGTATTGATATCTTATATATCATTGTAGATGCAATTCACTTTTAATAGTTGGTTCAGTACTGGTCATAATATTGCAGATGGAAAAATACTTGTCTGTCAGAGTCTAGTGAACACTCTCTCTCTCTCTCTCTCTCTCTCTCTCTCTCTCTCTCTCTCTCTCTCTCTCTCTCTCTCTCTCTCTCTCTCTCTCTCTCTCGTAGCTAGTGAAGAAAACCCCAAAACATTTTTGATTGTAAACAGCAGAAAACCAATCAAAATCAACATTAGCCCATTAAGAGACTCGGAGGGTAATCTTATAACAAATGATTTGGAGAAAGCCAAACAGATGGATGCATATTTCACAACCGTATTCACTAGGGAAGAATCAAAGACCCTCCCCGAACCAGCTATCAAATAGGAAGGGCCACAAACATTAAATAGAATCACCTTTACAATGGATGTCAAAAAGAAAATAAAAGGACTCAGTAAGTCTAGGGCACTAGGTCCAGATGATATTCATCCAAGAGAGATTATAGAACTAGAAGAAGAAATAACCCCACACTTTTACAAAATGTTCCGAAAGACAGCTAACGAAATAAAGTCACCACATGGATGGAAACTAGGCAATGTTCCTCCAATCTACAAGAAGGGACCAAAAGAAGAACCTGGTAACTACAGACCTGTGTGTCTAACTTAGTGCCTTGCAAAATTTTTGACTGAATTATAGTAGATTCAATAGTAAAACATATAGAGAAAAACAATCTTCTGATAGACAGGCAACATGGTTTTAGACAAGAGAGATCATGTGTAACAAATCTGTTGGAAATTTTCCACATGTTTAGCATTTATGACAAATTTGCAGGGCAACAGACATCATATACCTAGACTTTCAAAAACGTTTTTGACAAAGTTCCTCATGAAGTATGAATGGTCAAAATTAGAGCGCTAGGCATCATTGACGAGCCAACTGAATGAATCAAAGACTGCATAACAAGCAGAGAATTGTAATCAATGGAGAAGCTTCAGAGTGGGCAGCTGTTACAAGCGGAGTACCTCTAGGATCCGTCCTTGGCCCATTGCTATTTCTGATCTACATCAACGACATAGATTTTGGATTAACTTGTAGAATCACCAAATTTGCCAATGATACTAAACTAGGCATAAATTGGGCGAGCTCAGAAGACGTAGAAGCCTTGAGAGGATCCAATGAAGCTAGGAGAATGGCCCGGAAAATACCAAATGCCTTTCAATTGTGGGAAATGTAATGTCATTCACATAGGTTGTAGTAACCCACAATCAGATTACTCACTGTTGGGTAACGAAATAGAAAGTGTGGCCCTGGAGGAATATCTCGATACTATTATCAGCAAGGATTTGAAGTTCGCCAAGAGAGCATAAAAGCTGAAGAGAAAGCACATAAACTAATAGCTTACATAAAGATGTAATTCAAATTCAGAAGCAAAGACACTGCACTACATCTGTACACATCACTAGTAAGGCCCCATTTAGAATATGGAGTCCAATTCTGGGCTCCAAGTATTCATAAGGATATAGATAGACTGGAGGCAGTACAAGCTAGGGCCATCAAACTAGTTTCAATACTAAGGCAATTTGGATATAGACGGAGGATGGAACTTTTGAACTTACTTGATCTCCAAACTCGACGACTAAGGTGACAGTTAACAGAGGCATTCAAAATTCTTAAAGTAATGACAAGTGTAGATTACAACAATCCATTTACGCTAAGCACAAATCAGTCCGGAGGTAACGGATAAAAACTGGAATTGAAAAGATACACCACTCAATGTGGCAATTTCTGTACATACAAAATAGCAAATACTTGGAATTGAATTCCAGCGGATATAGTTAACAGTAACACGGTAAATGAGTTCAAGAATAAGTTAGACAAGATTATACAGACTCTCAAAATGCTTAAACTAAATCATTCTACCAAAGAGGAAATGGAGTCTCCGTGGATGGACTAAAAAGTCTTTGAGAAATCTAAAATACTCGCAACTCGTTGTAATTTTCTCTCTTCAGTAAATCATAGAGTGCAGCCCGTTTCATGAGAATAACAAGGAGAGGTAATTTTGGAGAAGGGGTAATAGTTTTATCCTATGCATGAAGACTGCAGCAGTAACATTCTGAACAGAAAAATAGATTTCTTTGTAGTGTCAGTCTGTCAGTGACACCAAACCTGAGATTGTAGGAGGCCGACCAAAAGACAACTCAAAAGAATATTCATTCTTTAAGGTAACGGCTTTTCTACAAGTGAATGACGATGAATAGATGACCATTGAATACCTATTCCTGAAGATGAGGAAGTACTCTGAAGATCCATATTGCACGAAGTACATGAAGTTCGAATTCAAGGACCACTTGGGCAATGATCTCCCCATCACAAACATTAATGGAAAACTTAACGGGCAACGATCTGGAACACAGCAGCAGACATTTTTGATAAGTTCTGTCAGGCTCCCAACGAAACTTATCCTGATCCAAAGAGACTGCAGCACACTTCATCAGAAATGAGAACGTCTGTATCCTGTAACTCAAAAGAGTTTTATAGAGCAGATGACATCACAGACTTGTAACACAACATTGTATTTGTCCTTATGTCTTTGAAAATACTTCTCAGGCAGATTTTCAGTGATAACAATGCAAACCTCAAGATTACATTTCTTGGACAAACTGCAATACAAGATGCATGACTAAAAGACCTCCCTATCACTTTTTATTCAAGTTCCTCACTGATTCCAATAATAGGCATAACTTCTTTACATCTTACACAGAAGTTAAGAAGTTTGAGATGTCAGTTGAAATCTCACAAGGTACAGAAATCCAAGACAGTGCTAGGACACTTTGTCCAATATATGTCTAACAATGTTGATTACAACATTATAACACTGGCTTGGTTAAATACTTACCATGGCATAAGCTTCTGTCACACCTGGCATGAGGCACCAGACACCATTTCCCAAGCGGGCTGTGAATTTCAATACAGTAACTGGTCGTTAAAGCAAATATCACTTTCTGCTTTTTCAAGGAAGATGCCAATGCCACTCTGAGAATCTGAAAATGTAGACCACAGTGAGAAGATAGACTAACTCTGGAAAATATCTTGGCCTCTTCAGTCACCATGGCCTATATGGTCTGGCATGATACAGGGTATTTGCCAAGGAGGACATCCAGGACAATCCTCTTTCACATTCCTGCCACTGATAGACATGAACTCCAGTGACATGCATGAGCTTTTCTATTCCACACTGAAATTTGTGTGTGCAGAGGCCAATCATCATGGTGACACAAAAAGAAAGGCATTCGATTTGCATCTGATCCAGACAGTTGATATTGATCCAGAATCCGGATCTAAATCACCACCAAAATATATTGAGTCGTCCATGACCTATAATCTATCTGAGGTGACAATTTCGCCATGATCTGTAAATTGTTTTTGACGTTATCTTTAAAATGGCGAAAATTGCAAATCCGGTTCCGAATCCGTATCATTTCCAAAATTTAATGGGGGTCATCCTTGACCTTAGATCTATCTGTGGTGAAAAATTCTTCACAGTTCATCGAGTAGTTTTGACGTAATCCTGTCCATAATCAGAAAGATAGACTGGCACACATAAATCCGGATCTAGAATCTGAAATCCGGTACCTGATAATCTCCAATTGTTAATGGAGTCGCTCAAGGCCTAAGATTTATCTGTGGTGAAAATTTCGTCAAAATCCGTCAATTTGTTATGACGTAAACTGTGAAAAATGGAAATCTGGATCTAGAATACGGATAATCTCCAAAATTTAATGGGGTCGTCCATGACCTATGATCTATCTGTGGTGAAAATTTCGTCATAGTCCGTTGAATAGTTTTGACGTAATCCTGTCCACAGTCACACAGACAAATGAATAAACCGACCCGAAAATATGACCTCCTTGCCGAAGGTAATTACCTAAAGTCAAGTTTGTGGCGGTTGAACAAGTTTATAATATAGTTTGAATTCTAGCAGGAGGTTATCGTATCAGCTGGAAGTATTTTCCGAGTTAGGAATGTGGACAAATCAATACAAACAATGGTAGTCAGGTATAGGAAACAATAGGTTTAGAGGAGCAAAAGCTATTATTTGAGTTGCGTTTGCAAGTCAGAATTTAAGATTGTATGAAGGAATAGAGGAAGATAAAATAAATCTGTCAAGAAAAAGGTTAAGAGATAGAAAGAAGGCATGAAATGAAGAAATAAGATAAAGTGAACAAGGGCTTTTTTTTCGATACGAGATGAATATGGGGTGAAAGGTTGATGAGCAAATGGATCTCATAATAAAAGATGCAATTGGGAGAGTAGACAAGTTTTGTGATGGAAGTGAAACATTTACTACAGTACATTGTATTGGTGAAAGTTATTAAGTTGTGTGAAAAAATGTGCTGAGACTAAGTTGTGTGAAAAAATGTGCTGAGACTAAGTTGTGTGAAAAATGTGCTGAGACTAAGTTGTGTGAAAAAATGTGCTGAGACTAAGTTGTGTGAAAAAATGTGCTGAGACTAAGTTGTGTGAAAAATGTGCTGAGACTAAGTTGTGTGAAAAATGTGCTGAGACTAAGTTGTGTGAAAAAATGTGCTGAGACTAAGTTGTGTGAAAAAATGTGCTGAGACTAAGTTGTGTGAAAAATGTGCTGAGACTAAGTTGTGTGAAAAAATGTGCTGAGACTAAGTTGTGTGAAAAAATGTGCTGAGACTAAGTTGTGTGAAAAAATGTGCTGAGACTAAGTTGTGTGAAAAAATGTGCTGAGACTAAGTTGTGTGAAAAAATGTGCTGAGACTAAGTTGTGTGAAAAAATGTGCTGAGACTAAGTTGTGTGAAAAAATGTGCTGAGACTAAGTTGTGTGAAAAAATGTGCTGAGACTAAGTTGTGTGAAAAATGTGCTGAGACTAAGTTGTGTGAAAAAATGTGCTGAGACTAAGTTGTGTGAAAAAATGTGCTGACTAAGTTGTGTGAAAAATGTGCTGAGACTAAGTTGTGTGAAAAAATGTGCTGAGACTAAGTTGTGTGAAAAAATGTGCTGAGACTAAGTTGTGTGAAAAAATGTGCTGAGACTAAGTTGTGTGAAAAATGTGCTGAGACTAAGTTGTGTGAAAAAATGTGCTGAGACTAAGTTGTGTGAAAAAATGTGCTGAGACTAAGTTGTGTGAAAAATGTGCTGAGACTAAGTTGTGTGAAAAAATGTGCTGAGACTAAGTTGTGTGAAAAAAATGTGCTGAGACTAAGTTGTGTGAAAAAATGTGCTGAGACTAAGTTGTGCGTAATTTTTCTTGGTTTTGTAATCCTTTGAATTCCACCCTCACAAAAACACTCTACAGCTTTGTCATTCTTATATGGATAGATGATAAAAATGACTAAGATTACTAGATGTAAATTACATCATATGTGACTGAAGGAAGTGAAAACCCCAGACGTAGTATAAGTTGTATTGGATTCAAAGGGTTAATGTTTTAGATGGAGTAATGTTTAAGTCATTAAAAGGCCAGTAAATGGCGGAAAATTGTAGGATAAGAGGATGCGTTGTGAATAATGTATGGAATAGCTGATATTAGCAGACGATGCAGTGTTGATTTGGAATAGTGAGGAAAATGAATCCTACTTAAAGAAGTTGAAAGTATGTGCAAAAGGAAAAAGGTGAAAGAAAACAAGTAAGTCTCAGTAGTAGCCACTAATATCAGCAATAACAGATTGATAGCAACAAATTCTTATAAATAATGCTAATTAAATATTTCCATTGAAAGTTAGATAAAAGGAGTGGTGAAATATGCACAGCCGTGCATTAAGGTTCAACACACTGCCGGTAAGCCATTATGTGTTTGTGTATAAGGATGCTAGGGCTGTGGAATTCTTCTCTGGGGGGTCTCGTTGTGTGGAATTCTTCTCTGGGGGGTCTCGTTGTGTGGAATTCTTCTCTGGGGGATCTCGTTGTGTGGAATTCTTCTCTGGGGGGTCTCGTTGTGTGGAATTCTTCTCTGGGGGGTCTCGATGTGTGGAATTCTTCTCTGGGGGGTCTCGATATGTGGAATTCTTCTCTGGGGGGTCTCGTTGTGTGGAATTCTTCTCTGGGGGGTCTCGTTGTGTGGAATTCTTCTCTGGGGGGTCTCGTTGTGTGGAATTCTTCTCTGGGGGGTCTCGATATGTGGAATTCTTCTCTGGGGGGTCTCGTTGTGTGGAATTCTTCTCTGGGGGTCTCGTTGTGTGGAATTCTTCTCTGGGGGGTCTCGATATGTGGAATTCTTCTCTGGGGGGTTTCGTTGTGTGGAATTCTTCTCTGGGGGTCTCGTTGTGTGGAATTCTTCTCTGGGGGGTCTCGTTGTGTGGAATTCTTCTCTGGGGGGTCTCGTTGTGTGGAATTCTTCTCTGGGGGGTCTCGTTATGTGGAATTCTTCTCTGGGGGGTCTCGTTGTGTGGAATTCTTCTCTGGGGGGTCTCGTTCACGATTCCGCCGTTTATGTTTCAATGTGGCAGGGATGGCTGTCATATCTTTCCTCAGTATCAACTCCCAGTTAAGGGTTACCACATAGTATTGGGAACACACACACACACACACACATATATATATATATATATATATATATATATCTATATATATATCTATATACATACATACATACATACATACATACATATATATATATAGAGAGAGAGAGAGAGAGAGAGAGAGAGAGAGAGAGAGAGAGAACGGACATGAAAAGGGGAAAATTTCTGAGCTTATTTTATCTATATTGGTCTCCTTCGTTGGGAGAAGCTCTATTTACGAAGAATTTGTGGAATCATTCAAATTCTTCTGGGTTTTCTGCCCAGCTTTGTGCAAGATAACTTTACACGTTATTGATAGAGTTGAATAAAATTCTTGGACAAGTTCTCCATCTTATACTGAGATACTTTATAAAATTCTCTTTGTTGTTTGTACGGGTACAAAAATAAGTCGACAATCATTGCTTATGTTTCAGACATATTTGCATTTTCTGTCTTTTATCTATTTTGTATTACCTCATTGTCGGCTAATCTCATTAGATAAATGTATGGCTAAGGCCAAGGAAATGTTTGCCTCGGGCACACTGTTCTATCTAGTTTCTCTTCCTCTTGTTTTGTTAAAGTTTTTATAGTTTATATATGAAATATTTATTTTGATGTTGCTACTATTTTTAGAATATTTTATTTTTCCTTATTTCCTTTCTCACTGGGCTATTTTCTCTGTTGGGGCCCCTGGGCTTATAGCATCCTGCTTTTCCAACTAGGGTTGTAGCTTAGCATTTGATAATAATAATAATAATAATAATAATAATAATAATAATAATAATAATAATTCTTATTTGAGGTCTTGAAGGAATTTAATATGAATCTAATTCAAATATATTAAGAAGTCGAAATTTTTAGAGTATTAAACTGTAGGCCAGTTGTATTCCCATAGATTTGGTGAATGCGACCATTAGCTTTCTGTAAATCACCTGATAAATAAGACTACATGGCGTTTCCTAGGTGTTTTCTGCTTGCTATTTTATGAAGCTTCAAACTCCGTTTGCACAAATATGTACAATATAAGGTGAAGAAATAAACCATTGACTTGAAAATGACGAAGGGTAAATTCATGCTTTTAAATGTCTCAGAGGGAAAAGAAGTTATATATTGTAGAACGTTTTTACATTAATGTTTGATTTCGGGCTGTGAACGGACGGGGTTTTAAACGTGATTTTTGTAGAGGTATAAGTATATTAAAGGGAGAGGAAGGGATTGTACGAAATTTTACGTGATGTGAGAAAAAAGAGAGAGAGAGAGAGAGAGAGAGAGAGAGAGAGAGAGAGAGAGAGAGGTGGAATATGATATTGTAGAGAGTTGATAGTTTTTAATTGCTCAATAGAAAAGGAGGGCAATCGATTTCTCTAAAAGTACTTTTGTTCAACTAGTGAATAAAAAAAAAAAAAATGCCTATATCAACTCTTTATATTTTCATCATCTTAATAAAACAGAACTAAGCATTAATGAACGTCACAAATTTCAGTGACTTTTAGATATTGGCATCAACCTCCTTGATACTGCCAGGAATTCCACACATTGAAAGAGAGGGCTTTATAAATCCAACGGGATAAGTTTAACGTCTTAATTATTTTTAATAAATCCAACAAAATGTTTGCTCATCCTAAAAATCCTCGAAATATTTCACCAAAATCTGATGCTTATTTGAATCCAACACAACTACGTAGAATATGTTTGAATGAAAACACTGTTATAATGTTATTGCATCATCTCATTTATTCTTGATGTTATGGATCTCTAGGATAATACCAACAAACTGATGAAATGAGGAAGGCTAATACACACACACACACACACACACACACACATATATATATATATATATATATATTATATAAATTCATATAGATATATAGATATTCTTTTTCAACATTTAGCCATTTATCCTAACAGGGTGTGGCCACAGAAAAATACCAAACTAATTTTATCCCTCAACTGGTGACCCAAGTATGGGCTCGTAGTGCAATAAAACCTCCATAACATTAGCTGCTTCATACACGTACGGAATTAAATTCCCTCCACACACACACTAAGATATTTACTCCAGGATGCAAATGTACTTCAATCCCTATACATCTTATTTCCTTGATCCAACCCCCTCCCAATAGAACTTCTGAATAATGAAATCTTGATTCGGACAAGTTTTTCACTCATGCTATACGACCGTTCTATCTTAAAATGCTTTGATTAATCCTTTCACTTATTTTGCCCTTTTCATAAATACTCTGTTTCCGCATATATCATTCTATTATTCATTTGTAACACCACACATATACAAAAGAAGTCCATTGCGGCCGCGTAAACCTCTCGTCTTTCAAGCAAATTGAACACTCATACTTAACTAAAGTAGAAATGACTTGATTGACTCATCAAAATTTATATCCTTAGCTTCCACAGACAATTCGAGTTTCTTACTTTTTTTTTTCAAATCATAATACCTTTCTAGCTTGATGTATTGTGTGGTACAATTCTCTCATCTTAGGAAAATATCATTTGTCATATTTACTCCAAACTACTTACACTGTACAAATGAACAACTACCCTACTTCCGCCTTCCATGGTAACTTTCTGTGCGCCATATTCCTGGTTTCCATTTGCTGTCATTACCTTAATATTCCTTGCATCAACTCTCAACTTTGTACTTTTTAATAATTTTCAAATTTGATTTATGGAAGAGTGCATTGTCTAGGTATTTACATGGGAGGGTAGTTAGATTGTTGAATGTTCAATATTAGCCTTTAGAGGGCGATGCTTATAAGATCATCTATTTTGAGCGTGCATTAGTTGTTTTCGCTGTGAACGGAATGGGTTCCACTGATTAATTTTTCAGGGCAGGTTTTCAATAGTGGATATTTATATAATTGTGTATGGCTCCCTGATATCTGTGGGTCAGCATATGTTTCTGAAGTGTTGTGGTAGTGTGTCTAATGTATTCGTTTCTGTAAGAATTAGCGTAAACATCTCTGCATGAAATTTTAAAAAATATATTTGTACATTATTACTTTGGTCCTCTGGGGCTGGTACAAATCCTCATCACCAGGGGTTCTACTAGTTTTGGATAGCTATGTATTTTAGGTTATGCTTAACTCTCAAGTAAATAACTTTCAAGGTAATATCTCGATATATGATTCCTTGCAAGGTGCACCTTTGATCTTTATAAGCGTATACAAAGTTAAGGAGATGGTAAATGATTAGGTTGTTTTCACTACCTTCTGTCATTGTGGACTGTTAAATTTGTTTTTAGATAGTGTTCTTTTATGGCATCTCTATATCAGTTATTGGTTAGTAGTTTTCAAATTCAATTTAGTTTGGCATGCATGTTTTCCATGTTAAAGATGAATGACTTCATCAAGGCATTCCCTCGTAGAGATGGAACGGTACAGCAACGATGAACTCAAGCAGGTTCTTATTATTCAGTCGTTACTCTCAGTACCCTGCTGTACCATGCATGAGGATCGTGTTACCAACTCACCCTCCCGTTACCATCATTCGTCCCAAACACATGGTATTGTAACCCTTCACACATCATATTATAACGTGGCATTCAGTAACCTAAATATGTGACAAACATCAACATTATATCAATTAGCTTCTGTCCATTGGCCCTGGGAAACACACACACACACATATATATATATATATATATATATGTGTGTGTGTGTGTATATATATATATATATATATATATAAATCCCTTTCTGAGTGTGAATACCTTAACAAGGTGAAAGGATTTGTGCATCGCAGTGATCAGCAAAGCTATACTAGTCAGGGCCACCCATGGTAGGTTAGTTTGCTGTGAACGATCAGATGATTATCTCCCACTATCACCAATCGGCAGTGGCTAGCATGGTGAGGAAAACTGGCCAAAACCCAGACATGTAAATCACAACCCCGTCTTGTCCCCCAGTCCCCAGCGGCCGTGGAACAACTGCCCAAGGTGACGGACAGTTACTCTCCATTGCAGAGGGTGTTAGAAATCTCTGAACAAGAAAAGGCCACCTTTGGAAATTGAACCTTGCACCATACAACGTTAGGAGCCTGTCTAAGAAGGAATATCTTGCTGCCTTACTAGAGTGGCTGAAATAAATGAATTGGGATATAATAGGATTGAATGAAATTAAAAGAACTGGAGATTTTTATATAAAATTAAAAGAGACCATTTATTTTGCTCCATAGGACATGAAAGGAACAAAGGAAGTTGGGTGGGTTTTCTTATTAATAAAAATCTTGCCGGTAACAGAAGGATTTTATAGTACTAGTGATAGAATTGTTGGGTTAATCATCAAATTTAATACGAATTATAAACTGAGGATCATTCAAATGCATGGACCAACAACATCCCATACGGAGAAAGAAATCGGAATAGATATCTATGAAAAAAACATAACACTCAATTTGAATTTGTTTTTTGGTGATTTAAATGCTGAAGTAGGTCAAAAAGAGAGAGAAAAATCAGCAGTAGTTAAATTTGGAGTAGGCACAAGGAATTACTGAGGAGACATGCTAGTAGAATTTGCTGAGAGAAACGATCTTAAATTCATGAACACCTTCTTTTATGAAAAAGGAACATTGAAAATAGACATGGAAAGACGAAAAATGAAATAGATTTTATTCTCAGTGAAAAAGACAATTAAGTAAAAGAAGTAACAGTGTTGAATAAGTTAAAGTCAAGCGATCATAGAATGGTATGAAGCAGAATCTATTTATATCGAAGGAAAGATAGAGAAAAATAATTTTAAGAAAGAAAATAAACAATCCTCTAATAAGACCAAAATCTGATTGGTTTAGTTTAGCAATACAAAATAACTACTCCCAGCTACATGATGAAATGGAAGCAAATAAAGAAGATATGAACAGTAATTCAATAAAATTTGTATTGGAGTCAACACAACAGATTGGGGGAAGAATTCTCAAGTGAGATCAAGGAAAGCTATCAGAAAAACCAAAAACCCAATTAAGAAAAAAAAAATGGAAATGAGAGTAAAATCCAAATGAGATTAAATAGACCTATCCGAACTATCCAAAACAATAAACAAACTAAAAACTCATATAGGAAGTACAGCCATCCTAAAACTACATGAAAATAGTGAAAAAAATTCCTATTGAGAAAGGAGAAACAGGGAAACCCCATCTCTCCTAAATTTTTTAGAATTTAGATTGAGAAAATGTAGGAATTAATGTTAATGGGGAATATCTCAACAATTTAAGATTTGCAGATGACGTAATAGTATTTAGTGAGTCATGGGAGGAAATACAAAATATGATAGATTTGAATAGATAAAGCAAAAATATAGGACTGAAAATGAATATGAGAAAACTAAAATATTATTCTAAGGAAATGCAGAAAGACAAGTAAGAGTTATGGCTGAGCTTCTAGAGATTGTTTATTAATATACGTACTTAGGGCAGACAGTAAGTGTTTCCTAAAGACACGAGACCGAAATTAAAAGAAGGATAAGCATGGGATGGAGAGCATTTTGTAAACAAAATGAGATTATGAAATGTAAAATGCCACTTTCTCTAAAAAGAAAAGTATTTAATGAGATGGTCCTACTAGTATTAACTTAACTATCAGAAACTTGGAGGCGTAGAACATAAGCTAGTTACAACTCAAAGAGCTAGGGAAAAAATAATGATGGGAATAACACTAAGAGACAGAAAAAGAGTAGCATGGATGAAAGAACAAACTAAAGTAGAGGATATTCTAACAACATGTAAGAAAAAGAAGTGGTCATAGGCAGGACATATATTAAGAATGCCAGACTAAAGGTGGACATAATAATAACAGAATGGGCCCTTAGAGATTGTAAAAGAATTATGGGAAGGAAGAGAGAACGACGGATTGACGAACTAAAAAATTTTGCGGGTGGGAACTGGCGCACAAAGACCATAAACAGACGCAAGTGGAAGGACATGTCTGAGGCCATTGATCTGCAGTGAACTAGTAACGGCTGATGATTTATATATACATATATATATATATATATATATGTATGTATGTATGTATGTATGTATATATTTACTGTATATATATATATATATATATATACATATATATATATATATATATAGAATGATGCTTTTGTGCGTTTTGTTTTCAAACTAAGAGTAAAATAACGAGACTGTATTTATTCAAAATCCAAATTGAATGATTCCCTCTGCCTATTAGAGTCACCCCTCTTGAATATTCATTTGAATGTTTATTACGTTCGGTTCAAGGTAGATCAAATGATTGAACTTTCATTTCGTACAAAATTATTTTATTATTAAAATGTTTGTCATGTAATTACATTTTTTTTTTTTTTACTTTGATGGTGTTGTTAAGGGTTTGGCTGGTTGCTGCTCGGTGTACGAAAGGAAATGCTGCTGTACAAGAAACTTGTAAAAGAAGACATTTGTAGAAGTACTGAGTTATGAATGTATTTTATGCGATTTATTTTGTTTCTACTTAGATGGAGCTCATTTTATATATATATATATATATATATGTGTGTGTGTGTGTGTGTATATATATATATATATATATATATATATTCTATATATATATATATATATATATATATACACACATACATATATATGTGTGTGTTTGTGTGTTTGTGTTTCAACTTCTTTCAAGCTGAATTATAAATGTAATCAATCACATTATTTAAAGGGACAGTATGGGTGGGATGGGACTAGGGAAGGAAGATGCAAGGAATAAAATTATATGGGGATAGTTAACTCTAATACAACGGCCAACCCTGCTATATGGTGAAACTAATTGGGTCGAAAGAAGAAGAAGAATCACAAGTTATTAAAGGAATACACTGCATTTAGAAATAGTATAGATGTACTTATATTTGCTCAATAAAAAGATTTAGGCCTTTGTGACATCAAATTGAATTTTAAATGCTACGCTAGGTACGTTCTATTTTAAAACTTATTGTTTGTTATTGCACTTACAAAGTGTTTGCACTAACTAGGCTACGAACATAATATATCAACTTAATTTTCATTTTAGGAACACATCTCTCTCTCTCTCTCTCTCTCTCTCTCTCTCTCTCTCTCTCTCTCTCTCTCTCTCTCTCTCTCTCTCTCTCTCTCCTGAATTGTTTACCAGGTGTGTTTACATCTTTGATGACTCTGCAAGCATTAAATCAAGTTGCTTCTTTCTTGTTAAAGCCTCTCCTATCTCCTATAGCCTATCGTGTACAGTCTTATGTCCTAAATGAAGACACCTGTAGTACTCGACCGTAATTTACTTTAATGAAGTTTCGGACATTATAAATATTTGACCTAGGTATGTAATAATTTATTGTTAATTTCGAAGTCTTTAATGTTATCTGTTTTCTGTATCCTTTTCGAACATCTTATGTGGCTCATCTTGGAGCGACTAAAGTATTTTGGATTCGGTCCCAACATTTTTCATCACCCTCTGTATCGCCAGATTATGTTGCTGAATGAGTACAAAGAGAGAGAGAGAGAGAGAGAGAGAGAGAGAGAGAGAGAGAGAGAGAGAGAGAGGAGAGAGAGAGAGGCCGCTTATATTTATCAACCTAAAGCTTGATGTTACTTTATTACTTACGTTGGTTGTTGATAATATTGTCGAGTTGAGTAAGTTGAAATAATTTTAGGCAGTGAATCACGGTGTTTTCTTGAATCGAGCTTTTAAAACATTATTTGACATGAACCTTGGTTATGAAATGTGTGCTCCTATATGAATGCAGATGTCAAACCTTGAGAACTGATTTTACACATGATGTACCAGGATAATGATTTGAGCCTGAATACCACCTTAAAGTTGACTAGAAACTTACAGTTTAGCTTTTAGCTTAGAATCTAAGCTTTACTCTCAAAAGAAAGTTATCCTCTCCCCTAGTAATGATTGATATATTTTTCCAAATGACATAGAAAATTTGATTGATATTGTTATCTATTGATTGTATAAACCTAATCTTTTGTAACTTTTAATACACAAAAAAATATTCACTCTATATTCAATATAACCATGACGTTTTACAGTCAGTGCAATAAAGGCATTTATAAAAAAGCAGGACTGTCTTAAACAGAACTACAATGCTTTATTCTCTCTCTCTCTCTCTCTCTCTCTCTCTCTCTCTCTCTCTCTCTCTCTCTCTCTCTCTCTCTCTCTCTCTCTCTCTCTCTCTCTACCCAACTCGAAAGGTTGGAATCGTTCTACATGCATATTCATATTTTGTACAGTTCTTATATTGATGACGAGCATCAATCTATTCTAGGTGTCATAGGATGTGGGGAAGTACCTGGTGTCTATATAAGGCCACGCACATTTAGGCAATAATTTATTTTCTATCAAAAATATTTTTATGTAAAGTAACGCTCCTAGGAAAGGCACCTGACACCTGACATGTTGTCTTATACTTTCGTGTATTAATATTTATATAAATAGAGTTAAAAACATATGCTGATATCAGTAGAATTCACATGATTTGAAATAAGGCATTAGCAAAAAACTTTGTGTTTATTCTCACTTCAGCTTGATGAGGTTTCTGCTATCATGAAAAGGATTTTCACTTTGAACTCGTTCAGTGAAAACTTTAGGTGCCCAATGAAGTGGTTGGGGTGTGTTAGATGTTTAACCATTTGGGTGAACAGATTATTTGACTTTCTCCATCCTTGAGGAAAAAGAAAAAAAAAAGTTAAAAACATTGTGCAAATCGTAGATTAACATATATAAATAAGTGTGTAGGAAAATGCATGTATTACCTCCATACTTTCCCAGTTGAAGAGAGAGAGAGAGAGAGAGAGAGAGAGAGAGAGAGAGAGAGAGAGAGAGAGAGAGAGAGAGAGAGCGCGAGAGAGAATGTGGAAATATTTTGATATTGTTCTTAATGCATTCAAATTTGTCTCGCCCAATCCTAAATACATAACTACGCACACACAAGCACATGCTATATATATATATATATATATATATATATATATATATATATATATATATATATATATATATATATATATATATATATATGTCTATGTGTGTATATATTTATATACTGTATCTATGCATAGAAAAGAAAATTATGAATCAGTTAGAGTAGTCAGGGAAAAGACAGGATATTACCAGCTCTTGGGTAATAAAGTTTTAGGACAAAATGATAACGATGAATGAAGAGCAGTCATATATTGATCCAGATATTTTTGTGTTTTGGTCATATAAGAGAGAAAAAAAAACAGTATGATGGTATTAAGTTGCTGTAACTACAAAAGGTATGATGGTATTATTATTATTATTATTATTATTATTATTATTATTATTAAATGCTAAGGTACAACCCTAGTTGGAAAAGCAGGATGCTATAAGCCCAGGGGCCCCAACAGGGAAAATAGCCCAGTGAGGAAAGGAAATAAGGAAAAATAAAATATTTTAGGAATAGTAACAATAACAATATTCAAATAAATATTTCCTATTTAAACAATAAAACTTTAAGAGAACAAGAGGAAGAGGAACTAGATAGAAAAGTGTGCCAGAGTGTACCCTCAAGCAAGAGAACTCTAACCCAAGGCAGTGTAAGACCATGGTACAGAGGCTATGGCACTACCCATAACTATAACTATAACTATACTCAGATAAGGACTGATAGTTTATGCTTCAATTGAAAAAGTATACAATTTGACAATAACAAAAGTCCTTTCTGGTACTGTACAATCCAAGAACAAAATATTGGAATATCCTTAAATCTGCACTTTGGTATAGATTTAACAGTTCATTTTTTGTTTAATCCAGTTGGCTCTGCCATTTAGTATCAGGCAAGCCTTATGGCTAATGCGTTTACAGTAAGCAGGGTAATGAGATACTCGATCTTCCTCATTTTTTTTTTGTTGAAGCTAAACTAACTTGAAATTGGAACACTTATTGGACCTTGACGCCTATGAATGTGTAAACCCAAATGGCATTTTACCTATTTTACAGCTTATTATTTTTCATTTTTTTTTAAAGGCAACTTATTCTTTAGCTCCTAAGTTGTTTATTATATTTTGAAACTTAGCAAGAAGAGGTTTTATTAGCACTTATTGGATAATTGATAATGTTATTCCATTAGGTAAATGTTATTGTAGTAGTTGTAGCCCTACTGATTACCACCCAATTTCCATAACTTACCAATTATGTAAAGTTTTTGAAAATCGTTTTGCTAAATATCCAAATACATATGTTGGAGTTAATTATCTATTTCCTAGTTTGCACTTCGGCTTTTGTAAAGGTCTTGGAGCATGTTAATTTATATCCAACTTACAATTTTTAATGTTGTACAGAAATCCCTTGATTGTAGTCGGGAAGTTCATATGGTTCCTTGATTTTATTATTATTATTATTATTATTATTATTATTATTATTATTACTAGGTAAGCTACAACGATAGTTGGAAATGCAAGATGCTATAAGCCCATGGCTCCAACCGGAAAAAATAGCCCGGTGAGGAAATAAATAAAGGATCTGAGAAATGATTAACAATTAAAATAAACTATTTTAAAAAATTGTTACAACATCAAAACAGATATTTCATATATGAAATATAAAAAAGATTTATGTCAGCCTGTTCAACATAGAAACATTTGCTGCAAGTTTGAACATTTGAAGTTCTACCGATTCAACCACCCAATTAGATAGATCATTCCACAACTTGGTCACAGATGGAATAAAACTTCTAGAATAATGTGTAGTATTGAGCCTCATGGTGAAGGCGAGTCTTTTCTTAGCCTTTTTATAAAATTTGTAGTAATATGTTGCAAACAGTAGTTGTTGATGTCACAACACCGAAATCCGCGACAAATAAAATTTTTCAACACAGCACAACAACATTGAGAAACATACATGAAAAGTATTGGTAATAGCATAAAATAATGATTTTTGAGTGGTTCTTAATTTAAACGTGAATACAACAGAAGCTTATCAATATGATAAATACACATATCCGTGATATGCTTAGAGCAGAAAAATTAAAACAAAATTTGATACATCTTTTCACAAACCACTTGGAGTGAACATACAGTACATAAAATAAACCTGATTTTTATGGCCTCCGCTACCTTGTGATGGACACCTCTTTATTTCATGGTCTAACTGGGCCCATATGCAAAAGGTATCGGCTTTAATTTCTTTTACCCGATACGGTCCAACATAGGAAGCTTCCAGTTTATGCTTTCTCGTTTGCAACCTTTTAAGATAGATTCTGTCCCCTGTCAGTACATCAGACGTTCGCGGTCGGAAACGCTGATCGTATCTCTTCTGATACTTCTTATTGGCCCTCAGCAAGTAGCTTTGGGTTATCTAAAACACTCTCCTAGCCAAATTACACATCACCCGGTATTGCTCTATGTTGTATAATGGCAAGGTGTGGGGGTCCATGACAACGGTCTATGGCAGCACGGGGTCCTGCCCAAAAACTACTTAAGACAACGGGGTGTCTCTGATAGAGCCGTTATAGGCCATGTTTAGGGCGAACTCTGCCCACGGCAACATTTCCACCCACTGCTTTGGATTGCCCCACAAGATACTTTAAAATATTTGTCACCTCCTGGTTATGGGACTCGTCGAGCCCATTTGCTGATGGTCGATGAGAGGCGATAGTGAAATTATCTATTTTCATGATCTTGGTTACCCATTTACGCACTTCATACACAAACTCTCGACCATTGTCACTCATCAAGATCCGAGGACATCCGAACCTCACTATGAAGCAACACAACGCCTTCGCAACCGAAACTGCGGTTTTGTCCACCATTACATACGTCTGTGTGAAGCGTGTGAATACATCTACAAACACGCACACGTACTTAAACTGCCCGTCCCCAGGTGAAAACGTCTTTCTTCATCCCTATCCAAAAAAAATTACTCTCTGGCCCTTCTAAGTGACCTCTCTAAACCTACATGTCCTGCGTAAAGACTTACGTGAAGAACAATGCAAGATCGGATATCCCCCAGTCTCTTCTCATATTTACAAAATAAGATATCGTCATCGATGAAGAACGCATCCCTTCACATGCACAAGAAATCGGGAACTTGCTACTCGCATCCCTCACACAAGCCTTGACCTGTTCAAACCAAGCTTTGGACTTTTGTCCCGCAATAAACTCTCCCACACTTTGGCCACTCCAATCAATCACACACTCGTTCATGGAGCATTCATGCTGAGTTCCCCCCACAGGACTCCCAGCATTCACATTCTCCGGACGATCTTCGTCCTCTCTCTCTCTCTCTCTCTCTCTCGCTGGAGTTGTCAAGATCTTCCTATTTTCTATGCGCTTCCCCCACAAGTGTATTTGAACCAGAACCCTCCTGTTGTTGTTGCTTTCACTTTACAGATCTAGTTGTTACTGGTGCTATAGCAGTCCTGAAGAGAGCATCTGCTACTTTATTTGACCTCCCTGCAATATGCTCGAAATTCACAATATTAAATTCTAACAATCTCTCAATCCACCGAGCTTGTCGAGTGTTTAACTCCCCTTTTTTTAACAAATCTCTGAACGGCCGATGATCGGTATTTTTTTTAACTTTATGCCTAAGCAAAAAGTAGCAGTGTCTCTCCAGCATCCACAGAATTGCTAATGCCTCTCTATCGAAGGTACTGTATCTAGTCTCTGGTCCCTTTAAAGCTCGTGAAGAGAAACAAATAGGCCTTCTCATTCCCTTCATCATCAACGGGGAGAAATGACTCCGCCGATCGCGATGTGACTCGCGTCGGCCATTACCAAAAACGGCCGGCCGAATCTTGTTGCTCCTGAGTGCATTCTTTAATGTCTGAAGAGTAGCTTTCTCTCTTTCTCCCCACCGAAACTCGGGCCGCTTCCTCAATGAATCTAGCGGTCGTGCTATGTGATCAAAGTTCTGAATAAAATTTTGGTAATACCTAGCGAGCCCGAGAAAACTGGCTACATTCTTCATGTTTTTTGGCTCTGAAAATTCTCTAATTGCAGCTATTTTGGCCTTCAGGTGTTACTAAGTGCCCCAAAAATTCTACTTCGTGTTGAAAAAATTTACATTTGTCTAAATTGATCTTCATCCCCTGGCATCTCAAGGCTTCTAACACTTGTATAAGAATTTTTTCATGCTCATCTGTCGTAGTCCCAGTTGCAATTATGTCATCCAAGTAGACAAAGATGCTATGCTCTAATAATGAAGCTAGTATGGAGCATTCTTTAATGTGAAAGGGAGAAAATTATACTCAAACAATTGATCATTTGCTATAAAGGCCTTTTTCTCTTTATTTTCGCCAGTTAAGGGAATTTGATGATATCCTGACTTTAAATCTAACGTAGAATAAAACCTGCTTTCCCTGACTTAAAGTAGCAGCTCCTCGATAGAGGGCAAGGGATATGCGTTATCCTTGGTAACAGCATTTATCCTCCTATAATCTACACATAATCGGAGAGAATTATCCTTCTTATGATCCATCACAATTGGACAGGCCTAGGGGGACTCGCTTTCTCGAATCATACCTTGCTCTTTTAATTTATTAATTTCTCTTTCATTTGCTTCTACATGACAGACGAGAGTCTTATAAGGTTTGGAACGAATGTGTGGGGTGACTCCCAGTCTCGATTTTAAATGGAAACTTATTAATTCTCCCTGCGAGTTCATCTCCAACTGCAATTACATCCGCAAAATCCCCTACAATACTTCCCATTTTTTTGTGATAATTAATTCGCGTCGCTCCAACACCTGTTTTACGGAGCTTTCTCAGCCTGTCCCCACCAGGACCTTGACCATGGAAAGACAAGGCCGCCAGTGTCCATTTGGCTGTCAGAAGGGAACATAACTCAAGGTCGCAGACTGGCTCAGGCTCTAAGTGTAACCACTAGATACTTAAATTTATAAAGTGAATTTTGACGTTTCCTTCGGTGATGGTGGCGACTCTTGGATTTTGATGTGGTTTTACGTACACTAGGTCACCGTCGCTCATTTCCGTTGCGGATGCCACTGATAGGGATTAGAGGGTTGAGGGGGTGATTGATTCACCTGTCTCTGGCCCAGCAGGAACTGCCCCCGCTATCCCCTTAGCAGCAAGGGTGACCCTAACTCGAGGTCGTGTTTCCCCAATAACGGGTATCTGTCTTTTTCACTGGTCCCACTTTCTACCTCACTTCTAACCCCTCCCCACTGGGGCCCCGTATGGTCACTTGCTTCTCCTTGATGAAATCAATTCCTTAAATAACGGGAATATCCCCCATATTCAATGTCGGGATGACATAGAAGGTGGGTGTCACTTCTCAGCTCTTAAAGTTGAATCGTTGTCTGACGATACGTCGGGTCATCAGTTTGCGACCACCAGCCGTGTTCAACACCAGGCACTTCGATGCTTGGATGGCGTCCGTCGCCAGAAGTTCTTCTATAAGGGATACGCTGGCCACAGAATCAAGCAGAGTGCATTGCACATACGATACCAACTCTATTCCAAGAACGGGGACAGCATTCCTTTTCTTATGTGCGGGAGCGGCGGTTGCTCTACCTCCCGAAGCCACTCAGGCACTCCCTGGGAAGCCAATCAGGCACTCCCTGGGAAGACACGCATGCTGACAAAGGGGTATCCCCTACTGCGGGCTGGGGAACTGATTGACTTCCCCCGACGCTGGGCCGGGGAGTGCTGGCCGACTACTTGGCACTTCTGTCCCCAGTCCTGGCGGGTCTGATGGACAGCTCGAGGGACCCTTGATACCCTTCCCACGTCGTCTTCCCCATCCTCTTGTTGGTGCAGTTGGGACGGGGTTTCTTGTGCCGACGCCATTTTTAGGACAGCTGTTCAGTAGATGGTCTGTGGCATGGCATCCAAAACACAGCAGCTGATCGTCGGAGGGGCATATAGCCTGTAGGTGCCCCTCCCACGACATTTCCAACAACTGCCTCTCTGACCTCTTCCACTTCGAAGTCCTCTGCCGCACGCACCACATCCTTTAGAGGTTGTCGAAGCTGGTTGGGTGCTGGGCTGCATTGAAGGTTGGGCCGCTGCCATGATGAGTGGGGGGAAAGCGTTCATCCCTCCACCTGCCTGTTCAAATCGTCTTTGGTTGAGCATCATCTGTGCAGTAGGGATGGCAGCTTCCAAGGGTTGCCCAGACCTAAGTTGGAGTATGGGTACGGTTTCAGGGAGAGCCTTTATTAGCATTCTTCGGCAGGACGCATCTTTGTCCTCTGGTGTCTTCTCTGCTTCGGGTGCCAAGCTATCGAAATCTATACGGATGACGTATTCGCCAATGCTCTCTCCAAGCCGCAAGTCCAAGCTATAAGCCGCCCATAAATCTCGTTTTTCTTCTTTAGGGAGAGCGAAGTGTTTCAGGAGTCCCTTATGGAATGATTCCCAATTTGTGATGTCATAATTCAATCCTCCTAACAGGTAAGTTGTGACTCCGGTCATCTTTTGTGTGGTTTGGGCAATCCACTGAGCATCAGAGCAACCAGGGGTGGCCTTTTTGATGTTTGTCAAGAAGGCTTTGATCGACAAGAATACCTCTACAGACCGTATATTATCAAATTCAGGAACAGGTCTTAGTAAAACTGTGAGTTTATTTACCACTTCCACTAGTTTGGTCACATCTATTACGGGGGTGTCCTTGACACTTCCCGACTGGGTTGAGATTGTCATGTCACTTCCACTATTTTGACCTTTCTGTATGTTTCTACGTAATTCCGCTAGTTCACGCCTGATTTCTTGTAGGAATGGTGGTAAGCCTGTTTCAAAATTCTGTTCACCGAGGACCGTGTCTACGATAGCTATGGGATTCGTTTCACCCCTCTCTTCATCATCGCCATTCGATGTCGAAGTTCTCGTGTTAACCATTATTATTATTATCTTTTGTTTCCACTTTTTCAGTAATGGCATGTTGACTAAAATCACTTAGGACAGACATTAATCTATAATGACCCCACACCTGACACCATATATGACCCGATCTGGGTCATATTGGGTTCAATCAATTTAGGAAAACAAGAATGAAGGGCGATTTCATGCACAAATAATACCCTAGTGGTCGTTTTACACAGATTATATTCTCTCAAGATTACAAGGGCGCCCTTAATTATGATTACGTTACATTACCAAGAAAATGTCCTTAGAAAAATGGTACGTGGCTCGGCACACATATTGGCACCTGCCCTTCCCTAACTTCATACTATATCACCTCCAAAACAAGACTGCTTCTCGTATGTTTCCCTTTTTACAAGAGCCCATACAACAGTGTCTCTGTCTTATCATGATAGGATTTTGACCTGAAAGTATCATAACAACCAATCGGGAGAGGGTCTAGTGACGCTAAACCCAAGCTAACATGTAACGGAATTTGAGTGCTAAACCACAGCCTTACCGTTATTCTTCTAACAAAGAGAAAAAACCATGGACACTTAACGAGGGCGGTCACGGCCGCTATGATTACAATCAGTTCATATATATATATACATATATATATATATATATATATATATATATATATATATATATATACATATATATATATATATATATATATATATATATATATATATATATATATATATTATAGTAGTTGATTTAATATATTTCTGAGTTAGTTTTATTTAAACTTATCAATTTTCAGTCTTGTTCGCATGCTGATGACTTTTCTCTTTAAACAATATGATTGGTGTTCCAGAATTTTCTCAATCTCTTTTTGATTTTGAAAATAATTTTTATGTGGGACTGAAAATAATCGTAATTCGTTACGATCCGTGAAAGTTTAATATCCTTCCAGTATCTTCATTGTACCTTTAACTGATTTCATACATCTTGGAAATTGAACCATGCAGTTTGTAGATGTATATTGATTTTGGTAATAGATAACAACAACTCGTCGTCAACATGGACACAGTCAGATCTGTCACTAGAAAGATGAGACTGCTCATTAGTTGAACCATTAATGGCTCTTTCTCATAATGAAACATATCTCTCCTTTAATGGATTATAGGTTTTATATCTGCTCATATTCTCATCTTCAGGTTCGTAGAAACTTATTTACTAATTATGCCCCTCACTACCTGATTATGTAGTAGATGTGGTAGGCATTGTCGTTTGAAGTTCATTCTTTTAATCTTTAGCCAAACTCTCATATTTTTAGTTTAATTTTTTTTTCGATGTTACCATGTGTACAGTGTGAACTTTGACGTCATTTGGTTGAGCTATTTGCTATTTACTTTTAAAATATTAATTTTCTGCCTTCCTCAGTGTTTATTCAATCATCAAACCAGCTCTTTTCCATGACACAAGGAAAGTTAATATTTATGGTATTAACTGAGCCTTACTTTGAATTCTTTGTATTTATTGTTCATTACTGGAATGTGCATGTAAAAGTCATTTGATTTGGGCAGGTAAATTTCCTGGTACTTGAATCTTAAAAAAAGAAATATATATATATATATATATATATATATATATATATATATATATATATATATATATATGTATATACATATATACATATATATATATATATATATATATATATATATAAATATATATATATATATATATATATATATATATTTATATATATGTATGTGTGTATGTATATATATATATATATATATATATATATATATATATATATATGTGTGTGTGTGTGTGTGTGTGTGTGTGTGTGTGTGTTTGTTTGTGTATATTTCCCGAAATACATGCATTCATATGTACATATAAGTCAATAGGCAAGTAGATTCCTTCTCCCAACGCTGCAGAGAAACACAAGGAAATTCCCTAAATTCAGAAGTGAAGTTTGTATTCCGAACCCTGATGATAATACCCAAAGGCTGTTAGCCCATTTGCAACCGAAATGAAGCTGTATTTGTATTTACATTTCCATGTTTCATTGATTGTCAGCGAGATGGCGTTCACTCACACTGAATAACTGCTAATGCCCTCCATTCCTAGAAACCAAAACCGTAGGATTAATCCCTGGGGATCAGAATGCAAAAGTAACTTTGTTTATTTTCGACATGTTGAAATTTTGTTGGTTTATGGTAATATTGGTTTCGGCCTAATCGACTTTTTGTTTATAGTGCTTCTGTCTATGTTGCATTTTGTGAGACATCAACCAATTCATTTAGGAAAGTTGATGCTCCTGGATATATAATCAATATTGTTATCGTTATTAATATCATTATCATTATTGATAGAAATATTATAAGACATAGTTGTGGTAGTAATCATGTTGTATTATATTTTGAATTTATTTGGATAGTTTCTTATTTGAGGACCTGTTTCCATTCTTTTAAATATCGAATTCCGTCTCCTTGAGTCATTATGTAAAAACATACGAGGATTCGGAATTAGAGATTTTTAAAAAAAATATTATTGTCACCTCTAATACATTATTTTATTACTGGAACTACTATTGATACTAACAGTAATATTAGTATTTAAACTAATAGTAATTACCATTATTATTATTAGTATCATCATCTTGCCTTACACAATTTAAGTAAACTTTTAACCTAATGGCACAGAATTTTGTTTTCTAATAATGAACGCTAAATGAACATTTCAGATCTTATTTTATAACAAAAAGCCTAAGGCAGTAAATTTCTTTAATAATCTCTCTCTCTCTCTCTCTCTCTCTCTCTCTCTCTCTCTCTCTCTCTCTCTCTCTCTCTCTCTCTAATGAAAGGCTACCCACCCTTTGGAAAAGGAACTAATTGCATCCATTGAGGATCTTCAAAGCCAGCGGCTCAATTATATAGCTCCTTTTGTTATGGACTTGGCCTTTCATTATTGGGAGAAGTTCCCTCTGCAATAACGATTCTCTTGTTCATTGCATGTCAAGGTTCTGGTTAAAAGGAATTTTCATCCTTTCAATTTGTTTAGTTCCCTTAAAGCAAAACAGTATATTTAGAGTTATTTATTCATATTCATAGTTATTTTTCGGAAAATAATCTTAGGCTTAATCTTCAGTAGAGCATCAGATCCTTCTGAAATAGAGAATCCTAAATGTAATAATGTCGAAAATCTAAATCTGAAGAATAATCGCATATAGACCGTGCAGTGAGTTGATTAGTGGTTGCTACAGCACATCCATTTCGGTGGGATGGATATGATTAAAGTTTCCATGGGCGATATCCTCTCCTGAATGTCCTCTTGTTAATATTGCATTTCCAACATAGGCGTCTTTGAATTCTGTGTGTATGAGTAGTTGTACTATTTCTAGTTTTTTTATGGAAAGAAAGTAATGTATTGCCTATGATGGAATTGGTTGGATGAATATACAGTATTTAGGCAAGAGGCCTGGTGCAGTAGCCTTGCAGGCCATGTAGCGTCTCTATGAAAGATGAATAAAATTCAGTGATTTGTTCAGTTATGTTCATTGTTGAAAGCTCACCCGCATATGCTTAAAAACATGCATAACATCAACACAGTCTCATATATTTCCATTCGCATATAGAAAATATAAACTTACTTTTACTTTAAGGGTTGCTTATCTGGTCCTGTACAGCAGGGGAACCCTATTCTCTACAGGACCTCCACGGGCGTTTTATGATGTTCATTCTGGAGCATTTAACATTTCACAATGCGTATTGTTCGCTTACTGTGTGATCACCAATGTCAAAACACTCGCAGAATAAGGTCTTCAGTTTCCCCTTGAAAGCCTTAATATCTTCAATTATTCGGATGTCTCGTGGAAGCCTAATGTATTGTCTCGGGGCTGCATATTTAAAGGCTCTAGAGCCTACAGTAGACATGTATCTAGGTTCTGATAATTTTGACCATCTGTAACTATTGTCGTGTCAGGACGATTTGTTGGTTGCACAATATGTAGCAATTCTCTTAGGTATTTTGGACGACCGGTTCTGATAACTTGGTGGGTTATTGTACATATTTTAAATTCAATTCTCACTTTAATCGGCAGCCAGTGTAAATCAATTAGTATAGAGGTGATCCTCTCTCTAGGTGGGACACCTTTTATCAGTCTTGCTCCTCTGTTTATTATGTTTTGTAATTTCTTAAGTTACACTTTTGGTAAATTGTAGTAGATAGAGTTGCAGTAGTCAATCCTAGTAATAACATAGTTTATCACAAGTTTCTTTACAGAATTTTCGTCCTGGTACTTTTTTATAAACGCAATATTTCTTAGATGATAACCAGCAGTTTTTATTACATTATTTATTTGGGCATTTAGAGACAGGTTACAGTCTAGAAATACACCTAGATCTCGAACTTTACTAGATATCGGCACCGAGTCATTATTTATGTTCATTTGAATATCGCCTAAGTTTCCCACGCTTTCGTTTGCCCACCACCATGAATTCAGTTTTATTCTCATTTAATTTTAGTTGTTTAAATGTCATCCATTCTCTAACACTATCAAGGATTCGGTTTAGAGTTTCAGTAGTGTCATGTATATCATTTATGGAGAAGTAAAATTGTGTCATCTGCAAATAGTTTAAACTTCACGCCATGCCTATGTAGCATTTTCGATAGACCAATAGTATAGATGCAAAATAAGATTGGGCCAAGTACACTCCCCTGGGGTACCCCTCTGTTGAAGGGTTCATATGAGTAATAAGAGTTTCCAGTTTGTACACAGTAATTTCTACCAAGTAGTCTTTTAGGTATTCGAAGGGTTGATCTTCAACGCCGATGGACCGTAGATCATTTAGTAGCAGTTCATGCACAACTGTATCAAAAGCAGCACTGAGATCGAGCAGTATTAAGATACCACATTTATTTCCATCAATCATTTCTTGTATATCATTTACAACGGAGGAGATGGCTGTCTCCGTAGAGTATAGTTTTTTGTAAGCAGATTGGTTGTCGGGCAAAGCTTCTATTACCTCTAAGTGGCTGACTAGTTGTTATACAATATTCGAGACACTGGGATTACATTTGAATTTCTAATCTTAATGGAAAATAAAATGTTGAGTTTTCTGTTGATTCCTACGCAACGTATCGTGAGGAGGACATATTTTTAGAATTTTTGCTCATGTGAACTAATACAAATTTTATTGCCATATATTGAGTGTTAAATGGTCAGTCGGAGGTAAAAACTTTGACATTTCTATCAAAAGGTGGTTTGAAGTTGGTCAGTAAAACTAGGTCAAAAATATTTTTACCATTCTGCGTACTGTTGCCAATCTTATTTTGGAAAATATCAGTAGTTTTTAAGATTATTTTTACTATATGTATTTTTTTGGTAGCAACGTGCAGTCAAAATTGGAATATTTCTTATGGTAATCATGTCAAACATATCCAATATGAGACAAAATAATATTTCCCGTATGTTACATTTTGGAAATCAATCATTTTAACCTTTGCATCTAAAATCTAATTTCTTCGTAATATATTCTGAGAAAGATGGTTTTTCTCCCATCTGTATAAACTTCTTTCTCATCTACTTACTCCACGTAGTACTTCTTGTCTTTAACGTTGAAAAATGGTGGTTACATAATATTCAGACAAAGTAAAGCTTAGTTAAGTGAGGGAAAAACAAACCAATACATTTTCTTCCAGTCATTCTCCTTCAAAACAATGTTTCGGAACTTTTTCCCTCAGGCTCTGTGAAATTAAAAGCACATATTTATGCAAAATTAGAATAAAGGAGATGGGATAAGTCTAGAAAAACTATATGTTAATTGAAATTAAAACACTTTAATGCTGGAGGTAGAGTATCATAGTTTAAACTAGATTTAAATTTTGCCATGAAAAAAGTTTCAAGCAGTCTTAGCTTGGAATCTGAACGACCTTGACTTGAAATTCGAAAACTATTAGACAAAAATACACATGATTAATGAAGCCTTTTGTTTTTAGGAAACATTTTTGTGCCGCGAATCCCCTTTCAATTACCTTTATTAATTTCTTGATTACTCTTCCCTGAATGAAATCTTACTATGATACATAAATGACAATAAAGGAGAAGATGATATTCTCTGCTTCAGCACTACGGTAGAGCTGATCTCGTCAAGTGCAGATGTGAATGATAGGAAATCAAGTGTTTACATTTGCTCGTCGGAGAATTGTTTGCATTTGGAATTTGATTTTCACGAATCTAATCGAAAACGAATGCCCATTAATATTTTATTTTACGAACACCAAGTAGTATTAGGATAGAGAGCGTATTTGAAAATGATTTAGGTTCCCAGGAATTTACCAAAAAAAAAAAAAAAAAAATCTCACTCGGTAAGTGCCTGACTCTAGTATCCATTTTAATTCTTTCGGTGGTATTCATTGAGACATTGATTACGTATGTAATTACACACACACACACACACACACACACGCACGTGTATATATATATATATATATATATATATATATATATATATATATATATATATACATGTGTGTGTGTGTGATCTTTAGAATTTGAGTTTAATGAAAGATTGAAGAAGGCAAATCAGACAATGGATAGAGTGAGTAAAATTTAGAAATCAATTCGTCTGAAATTACATATAAGAATTATGCTGTATATCAGTTTAGTGAAATAGGTGTTACTGTATGGACATGAGTCGTTGCATGACAATGAAACAATATCTAATAGGTTTTGTAGATTTGAGAAGAAAACCCTCAGAGGAATATTAGAAGTTAAATGGCAAGGCAGGATTAGAAATGAAACTATAAGAGATTACCCAAGAGCCATATGTGGATGAGATCATGGTGAGTAGATTGAGATGGTTTGGGGATGCTCTTCGCATTCCCCAAGAGAGATTATTTCACCAAACTTTCAACGGGGCTCCACAAGGCACTAGAAGAGTTGGAAGTCCTAGGCCTATAAAACTTGAAGTAGGAGATGATGAATGGAGAAGTATTGATTTAAAAGCTCAAGATAGAGACCACTGGCGAAATCTACCGAAACCGTTTGCGTTAATAGGCGTAGGAGGACGAGATGGGTGTATATATACGAGTATATATATATATATACATATATATATATATATATATATATATATATATATATATATATATATATATATATATATAATGTGTGTGTGTATTTACAGTATATACAGATTTACTGAAAACTAAATCATGTTATTTGTCAAGTTTTACAATATCTTTATATAACGTTGATAAAATCAGATATATCGGTTTGGAGAGAGAGAGAGAGAGAGAGAGAGAGAGAGAGAGAGAGAGAGAGAGAGAGAGAGAGAGAGAGAGAGAGAGAGAGAGAGAGAGAATATCATTTCCCAAAAACCCACTGGAGAAGGTAATTTGCTCATGGAATGAAATTATATGATTTTGAATTGGAAATAAATGTATGAATAGAATAATGCAGGAAGTTTTTACCAGGGTACGAGTTACGAAGTGATAAGATTAATATTTTATTATCCTCATCCGAAGCTGTGATGGATAGATTTTAGTATTTACATTAAATATAAGAATATGATATGATATATATATATATATATATATATATATATATATATATGTTTATAAGTATTATATATATTATATATATATACACATACTGTATATTATATATATATATATATATATATATATATATATATATATATATATATATTTCCAAACAATATTGAATTGCAGAAGCATTGATAAAAAATAGCTGTTCTCGTTATTTATATATATATATATATATATATATATATATATATATATATATATATATTCAAACACATATATATTCAAACACTATTGAATTGCAAAAGCATTAATAAAAAATAGCTGTTGCAGCTTTCTAAAGCCAAAGACTGAACTTAAAATATGATGTGGTGAAAATTACCTCACTCTGGTAACTCCGCATCTAAAAGTCCTTTAGAGAAGCACTACGCATTTTACTTGAAGATTCACCAGGACTTTAAATCCAATTAATTAAACAAGAGGACAGGTACACGTCACCTGAATTGCTATGCTTGGAAATTTCTCTCGTTTTCATAACAAAAATCTGTTTGTAAATACATATTCGGTTTACAGCTCTTTTCCTTCATTTTGATAATCATAACCTTGTATTTCCTTACGTATTAATTCAAGAATAACTCTTTAATCTAATTGATTCTTAATTATTCTTCGTTAATTGAAATTCTCTTTGCATTAGTATTACTTTACTATCAGCAATAAATATCCCACATATAATCTTACACAATTTTACACAGGTTAACTTACTCAATAACAATGAATTATTACTTTTTCTTTACACGTAACAATGATTAATGGTAGAATAATGGGGCAGTTTGTATCACTTGAATTAAGAGCCGTTAACTATTTGGGGGTGAGAGTTATACCAGGGAAGAAAATATATCGAAATCTTGTGGATAACCATATTTATTAAGCGTATCCTTGCCAAGATTCTTGGAAATGATGTGTCCTACCATGCAAGTGGCATTTTTAGATTTATTTCAGAAGCAGGTCTTCTGAAAAATATTTAACTTTTATGACATTCAATTTTTATGATTTTAATTGAATACTCTTTTATTTTTTATTTTATTTCATTTTTTATTTTTGTATACATAAATTAAATGTTACCGGCGTCAATGACCTTAGATGTCAGGATGCCTGAAAACTTTAAATCAATCAATCATAAAAAAGTTGTTTACACAAGAATTTCAACACAAGCATTTGTTTCAATAATTGATAATCTGAAATGATGGTGAAAAAGATATTCACTAATATTATACGAGTTACGCTGTTACAATTTATGGAACTGCCTGCATCCAAGTCAGCCCCCACAATTACTCAACTCTTGTTTTGATTGCCTTCGTATAATGAACCTCTTGAGGGAATACTTGAAGTCTCCTAACTGGCCTGCTTACGTCAACAACGTGGACAAATACATACTGCACACGCTGCAGTTTGCTTATTCATAAACAACATTGTTATTGCGGATAAAGGGATTGCCCTACACGACAAATTGAGAGACATTCATATGGTGCTTCTGTTGAGAAATTGTAGCTATTCTATAGAATAGTTGATTAAATGCTCACAACTAACCCTCCCTGAATTGTTGAAATCTTCTGCCTGCTTCATTGGCACCAGGTGACTTTCTTTGATATGGTGAACCAGACAAGTATAACGGACAGTTGGTCAATTGTGATTGAATTACTGTATACCTTTACAAAGTTGCAGAATGTTTAGTGTTGTTTAAAAGACTTTCAATATTTCATACTGAAATATGATGTTCCCTCCTTATGTACTCCGATTGATAAAATATGTACATACCAAACCCGAAAAAAGATTGATGAAATCTTAGCTGATGGCCAGTAATAATCGTTTAAGTAATGAAAAATAACTACATTAGTATTTACTGTATATAAAAAATCAGTATGATCAAGTAAGTCTCTCTCTCTCTCTCTCTCTCTCTCTCTCTCTCTCTCTCTCTCTCTCTCTCTCTCTCTCTCTCTCTCTCTCATTGTGGAAATCATCTAGCACAATGGGTTATCACTTGAAAGAAGATCCTTTCTCATCTCAGGGGAAATCAGAATTGCAGAAGGCTCCTTTCCACGAGTGTTATAACGCAAGGTGGATTTGTCTTTTCAAGGTCTTTGGCTTGGAAAGGCTGTCTTGAATTGTGTATGATTTGTATGGCTTCTGTCAGGCTATCCCTTTTCACGCCATTGAATGCTTTGCCGAAGTCCACCGAAATTACGAACAAATGCAATTTATCCTCTTATACTCGTTGAATAGAGAATCACGCTTACCTTTGTCGCCACACTGTCTTTCTTCTGTTCTGGGTATTTCTTCATATCCGTCTTACATTGCTTACAAATCTGTATCAGCTTATAAGATTTAAAAAATGCCGTGTAAAGTTCTTTACTTGCAGATGGGAACCGTCTTTCACAACTTTCACAATAAAGGTCCGTTGTTCTTTTTCTTTATCTCACTTTGCGAAAATGCTCATAGATCTATATTTTTGCCTAAATCAAGACTTTCTCGTTTTCTTGCACATCTTGTTTGAGACACGCCTTCTTTCATTTAACTTAATAGACATATTTCTTTTTATACCTACTCTACGCTTTCAACCTACGTGGGGTTTGGTTGCCAATATTTATCTTTTCACATTCACACCCCTATTAATCTAGCTTCACTTTTTTTTCATGTAATTTCAACTTTATGCTTTAAAGCATTACACTTTATTAGTTTATCCTAATATTTCAACATGACCCCCCTCTTTACCAATTTATTCGTCCGTTATCACTTTGACCTTTAACAGAAACAAAATAAATAATACTTTGCCATTTTAGATCATGCCCTTCTGTCGTCTCCCCGCAATTTAATTAAACATCTGTTTTCCGTTAAGGATTTTGTAACCATCATAAATTATTACCAAGTAACAAAAGGGCAAACTATGAGGAATGAGGAATCTGGAAATAATAAATTAAACAAATTAAAGCATTTTTTTCCCATGGAAATCATCAGAAAAAAAAAGAACAAGTCATTTTAGCAAGATGGTTTTTTCATGTGTACACCTCACACAATAGTTCAGAAGTGTAGCGAGTGTGTGACCAAGCTGACGGCCTTGGTGTGACACGGCATCAATCATAAGGCATATCTTTTCTGAATGCTGTCTTTAAACTTCAAACAATTTTATTTTCCGGTCAGGAAACAGTCTGACATTTTAACCGATTCTGGCAGTTTTTCCATTTTTAAGATTTTTTAACATTTCTAAGAAACAAAGGTATAATAGATGAAATTGAAATTTATATATCAAAGTTTTATATCTAATAATTTTTTTTTTATCTCTTGAATCTAACGTATATTTTATATTCTATATCCTGCGAATTTATGCTGTCCAGATCTGTAAGAGTAAGTTTTAATCATTGGTCAAGTTAATCTTTTTCATTTTAATAATAGAGAACCGGTTGTTCATCGATTTTGAGTCGGTTTTGTAATTTTCCTTGCAATTCAATACAACAAAATCATAAGGATTCTCGACATATATACAGAACTGCCATTGTCTAAAAGATTCATATTAAGAAAAATACTGTTAATAACACACAGTAATATGATATACTACCGACACTTGACTCAGAGTAGGTTTTCGGGGCCATCTTAGTCTACGCCATGACATAGAGTCGACCTGATTTAATCTCCCCTTCCTTTGACCTGATCGAGCGAGCCTGGTCGGGGGTTAATCCAGCATGGACTAAAGGATGAAGAGTGATGATTCATGATAATTCAATTCACGGTCCAGATATATAGACCTTGGGTCAATTAAAAGCTTTTCGGTAAAAAGATTGATGGGCAGACGTGATCCATGCAATGAATTATAGCTACATGCAGAGATAATTGTTAGTGAATTTTGAAAGGGTTAGTGGCATATACCTCCATTGGTGTAACATTTTACTGTGCATTTTGTTATGGTTTGGGTTTTTTTTTTTTTTTTTCCGGAACGGCTCACTACCGGGTCTGACATGGTTTTGATTTGTCCTTGCTGTAATAGTTCCGTTATCAAGGATTTAGACACTTTTGTTGGTGGTTCCCTCCTACTGTACTACTCAACCTTCTTGTAACCCCAATCTTGTAGTCTTTGATGATCGTGTTCGAATATTGATGCTTTTGTGTATTTTGCTCACCGTTTTAATGATATTATTGTTCCCTCTTGCATGAAGGAGGCGATTGTCATGTCTTTGTCTTACCGGTAGTTTTTGGCGTTATAATTTTGAATGGGAAACAAGATGGAAGCCTTGAGGTCCCCATAAGTAATTAATTACTTTCAAATTTGTTTTTATGAAATTATGTCTTGCGCAAAACTTCCCGTTAGGTTTCTTTAAACACCCCCCACAGCTGAATGTTATTGACTATGCATGATATATAGAATTGAATACAATTTTCACCAATGCTATATTTATTTATATTATACAGTATTATACTATTTGATTTTCTTACAACAACCAAGTTGGCAAAATATTTGACATGTTATTCGCATACCATTTATTATACAAACAGCACCGAAGCTTTTAATTTATTTTCATAATATTTTTCCCAAAGATCCCAGAGATTTTAACAGCAAATGGCCTGTCTTCAGTATGTAAAACATAAGATAATTAAGTTTGAGAGCAAACACCAATATATATATTTAATGGTCAGGTTTTCCCACTGCACTTACTGTAGCCAAAAAGCCTTTATTATTATTATTTGCTTGTCTGTAAGCCCTTGTATGTTTTAAAATTTATTTTTGCTATCTTTCATTACTATTTTGATTACCACTCATTAGTATTTTCATAAACATTTGACTACATTCTATGGCTTTCATTTTTTTCTCGTCAGTAGGAGATTAAATAGGTAACATTATGAGGAATTGTATTATGAAAAGTTTTTGTGTTGATTGGCTGTATCTGTTCCCCAGAACAGAAATAGGTAAAAGCTTATTATTATCATTATTATCATCTTTTTTGGGCAGTAGTAATACCTCTTTCTTTATTGTACGTCTCATGAAAATAGAATTTTAAACTTGATTTTTATTTGATTTTGATTAAATTTCTAAGACTTGGTATTTACAGGAAGGCAATTCTCTTCCAAACTTGTTTTGATTGACTCATTTTCAAGGTTATAATTTTAATCTAAAAGCCGAAGATTATTTTTTTTTCTAATCTAATTTTGATTATTAGTTTTTTTTTTTTTTTTTTTTTTTTTGGTGATTACTTTCGCTGACAGTAATCACTTTGTCAATGATTCTGATGGAGATGGTTGGGTGACCACTTCTGGTGCTGGAAATTATTTTACAAAATCAATAGTGATCTTGACCAGTTTTTAAAATTCATAGTCTAATTTTACCTTGTTCTTGGCGCAAGGATTTCAGTGTGACAGACTGCAACAATCAAATAATTAAGTAATCTTAGTGAAAGTGACAGGGCTATAAGGTTAGTATTACTCTAATTACTCCAAACTTTTAAGGTATGTACTTTTTGGAAAAGCAATTCAAAACGAGGTGTTATTCTATTAAACCCAAAACCTTAGTACTATTTCCCAAGGCTTCATAATAAATAGATATTGAAGGGTACTGATCATCAAATACTTTGTCCGAACGTACTTTTATGGTAAATGAATTTCGATTTGTTGTAGATTATTTTTTTCTGTGATATCTTTAAAGTCACAGGGATTTAATATCACTCCTATTGTCTTATAATTATGGTCAACATAATATTGAGTAGGAGCTATAATTATAACAAATTGCAAGTATGTCATATGCTGCCATGATTAAATTACATTATTTGATGTCTGAATGGCATTGTAGAAGCCTTAGATTAGAAAAGATAACGTTGAAATTTAGCTATTGTGTTATCCTAAAGAGGAGAAAAGGTTCTTAAATATATAAAAATTTCCCTTTCTTCTTGAAAATGTTATCTACCTCAAATATAAAAAATTCTTAAGGTCACTTTGTCATGGTCATAAGTAAATGGACTGTTTGACAAAATCAAGACGAGAGAGAGAGAGAGAGAGAGAGAGAGAGAGAGAGAGAGAGAGAGAGAGAGAGAGAGCGAGAGAGAGAGAGAGTCGTCCTCAGGTGTAAGATGAACAAACGCTCCAACCGGAAGCATCACCTCTGGAGTCTGGTAATCCCTCCCTTCCATTAAATGGATTGCCTATCGTTGTTGTGCCTGGAAAGGGGAAATGACTGATGGGAAGTCTTTAGGTACGATGACATTTACTGCATTGCCTTAGGAATGCTGGAATATGTTTCTAATTTTATACAAGGAAACCTTTATTGCGGATAACCTCATGTTCTCTATGATAAGGACAGGAGACAGAAACACGGAACTGAAGATAAATTTAAGTGAAAAACAAACGGAGAGGATATGTTATATGAGCCTATTTTGAAATATAGAAGTTAGAGGAAATGTCTGAGTTTGGTGTTTGAATGAGATAGTTATACAGTGTGTTGAAGTAGGGACTTGATAAGTGCTTTGAGCTTCCCGAAAACTCTCATTCAAATATGTTGGGCAAGTTTTATGCAATATTTCGCATTAGCTAATTGATTGATTGATGATTATTTACTGTTCAGTAACAGTATACTTTATTTCATTATTATATGTTATAAATTTCGTGAGATATAGATTGCTGAATGAGAACCCTCTTCACTCATTTGAAGGTAAGAGGGCGAGAATTCGGTCACGGATATGACTTTAGATAGTTTTGGTTGACGTTAACGTCTCCTGTAGCCTACAAGTCCTGTGTAGCATCTTGGTAAATTATATTTAACTTTGGATTTGGATCATCTTTGTAGTTAATATTGGGAAACAAATTAAAAGGTTTGTTCTTAACTATCGTTTTCATCTGTAGAAATTAGTTTTATTAAGAGGATAAATCTTTCAAAAATTGCATTAGTCATTTTGAAATTTGTGCTAACGTTGTAGTTTGTTGGTGCTATAAGAAAAGATTTACTTTGAAGATATTGTTATCGGATATGAAAACCTCGAATATACGTCCAGAATACACAATTAATCACTGTTATGATGGACATTTCAGAGCTCTTCATAAAAATTTACATTATTCTCAACGTGAAGTAGGAAATGGAAGTCCCTGGCTCTTGTCACTTTTTTTCTGAAATCGGATTGTTAGAAATATGTTGCATTTACACACTCACACTCACACTCACTAGTTAACTGGTAACGGATATCATTACAATTATACGAGTATGTATGGATGTATTCCAAGATGCGTACATGTATGTCATGATTGTCTTATATTTAAGATATTTCATTGATTTCGGATCTGCACACGTACTTTGATTTTATTTAACTTGGCACAGAGGCTTTTATACATGATAAAGCTCTCCTCAAAATGTAATGGATTAATTTGTCCTTGCTTTAAGTAATTCAACTCTTGAATGACATTTAAATATAGTATATTACAAACATTAGTTTTCATTTAGCTCATAATTAATATTAAAATCATTTTTCCTTTGGGTACTAATAAAATCTACTGTGTTTAGATTATGAGTTTGAACGAAATTTTGCTGACGAATCAGAATATTTATGATTTTGTTCCTGTTTCTCATCTCAATGAAATACTGGTCTTCAAAATTTCTCTTCTGCCTCAAAAATATGATTGGTCCTCATCTTAAAACACTGAAATTTCCATTCTCTCTCTCTCTCTCTCTCTCTCTCTCTCTCTCTCTCTCTCTCTCTCTCTCATCCCAGACCATCCAAGACTGGAAGATGCAAAATACACCGGAAAATGCAATAGCAACTCTCTGGTGGATATACGAGGTGCCTCACACTGAGGGACCTGGGGGAACCCAAACAAAAAATAAGGCAATAAGGTAAGGCTCTCTCTCTCTCTCTCTCTCTCTCTCTCTCTCTCTCTCTCTCATTGCGGAAAACCATCCAGCACAATGAGTTATCACTCGAAAGAAGATACTTTCTCATCTCAGGGGGAATCAGAATTGCAGGAGGCTCCTTTCCACGAGTGTTATAACGCAAAGTTGATTTGTTTTTTCAAGGTCTTTGGCTTGGAAAGGCAGACTTATTTATTAGCTTTTAAAGATTTTGTAGGGATGTTAAGCTATTCATTCTGACTGTGTTTAGGCCTTTTACGTTATAAAATATCCTTTTCAGCATTACACATTCATCTTAATGATCTTGATTAAAGATTATTTGTTTTAGAAATTCATACATGTGGTTTTTAGATCCTATAAACTCTATCCCAAGACTGTAGAGGTTCCGGCTTGTGACTTTTAAAGAATTTGGTGTAATACTATTATTGTTTTCCTTTAAGAAATAAAATGACGCGAATCGTTTACTCACTCACTCATTAGGGTGATATGCTCGTACTTAATAGTTTCACAAATTCAGGATTACTCTCGGGAAGTATATATAGATTTTTCTGCGTTTAACATTTAACACTGTCGGTAGTCTTATAAATGGAATGAAAATATTTTGAAATTTTAAAAGTGTTCAATCGGACTAGCCATGGGAAATTCACACTTTTACCTAAGAAACTACTCTGTACAAAATTTCAGTTTTTTAGACGTACGATTATTTAAGGTGACCTCGAAAAGGGAAAAGTGCGATATATATATATATATATATATGTATATATATATATATATATATATATATCGCACTTCTCCCTTTTCGAGTTCACCTTAGATAATCGTAAGTCTGAAATGCTTAAATTGTACATATATATATATATATATATATATATTGAGGTATCCTCCAGTTCTCCGACATTAAAGACGAAAATACTGTTATGTATCAGAATGACGTCGGTTTGTGAAGAAGAGGGCTTTTGGGAGACTTGTATCAATTTCTCTAGTGCGCAAACAAAGCCATATGTTAGCGGTTTTATTTGTTCAGTGCGGAGATTGAACCATGAAACAACAACCCTTTGCTATGATTCAAGCCTTTGTGTTGGGCGTTTGTACTCGGGGAAGAAAAACTTTTTCGTTCCAGAATGAAATATCCCCCTTGATTAAGAGAAGGCCTTTTTTATTTGTGTTGGTCTCGCGTTCTGAACGTGTACTTTTATTACGGGAAAGTATGATGTTATATTATTTCTGATGATGAATGCAAGAGTTGATGGGAGAAGTACAAGAGGAAGGCCAAGGTTTGGGTGGATGGATGGAGTGAAGAAAGCTCTGGGTGATAGGAGGATAGATGTGAGAGAGGCAAGAGAGTGTGCTAGAAATAGGAATGAATGGCGAGCGATTGTGACGCAGTTCCGGTAGGCCCTGCTGCTTCCTCCGGTGCCTTAGATGACCGCGGAGGTAGCAGCAGTAGGGGACTCAGCATTATGAAGCTTCATCTGTGGTGGATAATGTGGGAGGGTGGGCTGTGGCACCCTAGCAGTACCAGCTGAACTCGGCTGAATCTCTTGTTAGGCTGGAGGAACGTAGAGAGTAGAGGTCCCCAAAATTGGGAGAAGTACCTTGGTATATGTATGTATGCATGTATGATGTTATATGCGTGATTCCCTATAGTAAAGGTTTATCACTCAATCGAATAGAAGGGTGGGGGGTTAAGATTATAATTACGTGAACGACGTTGTAGGCTGAAAAGTAGATAGATTGTGCTTTAAAATGCAATAAAACAGATTTAAGATATCTTGAAAAATGAAAGAGCAATCGACTATTGAATATTCTCAATTTTCAAACGCGATTCCCCGCAGTTTTTTATTTTCTAACAAAATCCGATAAACCCTTACTTTATATCACCATCGTATATTCTCGTAATTTTTTTATATTATTAATTTCCTAACTCCCCCCCCCTCTCTCTCTCTCTCTCTCTCTCTCTCTCTCTCTCTCTCTCTCTCTCTCATATCTAGCCAAACCTTTTTAAACTTCCCTCTTCTTTTATCTCCCAGCGCTACTTCATTATGTACTCATTTTTTTTACGAACATGTTCATTCTTTCCATGCTACCAAAGACCTCAAAATACTCTGATTAATTCTTTTAAGCATTCCTTAAACGTATCTTCACATTTCTCACCCTATAGATTATTACATCACACATACAACGCAAACAGTTCATCTTTTGTTGTTTTCATTCATAATCAAGATCCTACTTCACTGTAGAGTCGGTTTAACACATGCTCCCAATTTACGTCCCCTGCAAATCAAATGCTACTGAGAACCACTTCCTTGAATTTCTCTCTCATTTCTGGATCTTCTAGTCCCAGCATCTTATCCTTGTCTGTGCTATTCTTGTACAATGCCCAGCTCAGCCTTTCAAAATCTTAGATACCACTAATCTATGTTGCATACTAATACTTTACCCTTTTATTCTCTTGTAATTTTTTACATCTGTTTGGTGGCTTCATGTAAACATCGGAAAATCTATTTGGGTCGGTCTCGAGACTCCACTGTTATATGTTGCATATTTTTCTGCAGAAAAAAAGTAATTTTAATTAACATACCAAAGGTCACTGGAAAATTTACTATTAATTCTCATTCTTTGTACATTTCTGCCATATCCTGTCCTCTGCAAATCCTGTAAATATTTTCATGATTACAATTGATAAGACCATTCAGATCACCTCCAATGAAAAGTCTGTCACACAATTCTGATAATATAAGTTTATCCATCTAGAGTCTACCCTTGACTTGCTCATTTGTGGTGTATAAATGCTTATTACTTTCTAAAAATTTCCACTAAAGCACAATTTTATGTTCATAATTCTACAACATTTCCTTTCCTCCACTACATTTTTCACTATATCTTTGATAAAGATAACTCCTTCCTTCCTTGACTTTTTCTTGCTTTTTTCGCCGGGACCACTATATATCTATAGCCCATTTCTTTTAGCGATGCAGATTTGCACCGACTCGCAGCGGTGCCCTTTTAGCTCGGAAAAGTTTCCTGATCGCTGATTGGTTGGACGAGATAATTCTAACCAATCAGCGATCAGGAAACTTTTCCGAGCTAAAAGGGCACCGCCACGAGTCGGTGCAAATATGCATCGCTAAAAGAAATGGACTATAGTAACCTCAGCCAATCTGCTTTGCTTTGTTCCCGCTCCATCATGTCTTTTTTATAAATAGGATATCATTTTTCTTTATCTCCATAAGATATGCCGTATAACGTTGCCTCGCTAATTTATGCTGCCAACCGTTACCTCTTCACCTCTTGGACTCGGTAGCCCTTGTCCATTTTTCCCGGGGCCAGATGAGACCGTCACATGTTGTGTGAACGGAGTAGGCCCTAACCATATGTTCTTAGTTGTTTTCACCATCTATATATGGTTTTGGTAGATTTTTTTTTCTGTCGGATGCCTTTACCGCCTCCAACCCACACCAGTACATGGTCTTATGATTGGCCTAACTTAGTGCTGTCTTTCACCTCCTATGGTTAGGTTGAGCTCTTTAGATGAATAAGTATTCAAGTTATGAAAGTCATACTCTCTCTCTCTCTCTCTCTCTCTCTCTCTCTCTCTCTCTCTCTCTCTCTCTCTCTCTGGAATTCTAATTATAGTCAATAAAATATTAAAAACGTGCTGCGTATTCATTACTTAAAGGTAGAAAGTTTTGAAATACCACCTTAGATTACAAAATATTTATGTCTTTCTTTGTGGACGTTCCTTACAATTTATCACAATAACGTCAATGTCGCACAGGCCTTAACCTTTGGGGGTTGCGGAAGGAAGGTATCTGTTAGGTACTGGAATTTTCATACTAGCTGAATAGTTTGATATCGTAAGCCATAATTTTTTTATATATAAGAGTGTGGTTAAATGTACGTTTAACTAAGAAATATACATATCTCAACATTATTCAGTTTGAAAATATTTTCGTAAATTATAACATAGCCTTTTAACAATTACCAGCTCTAGCGTGAATGTTATAGGCGTATCCTTTGGGAAAACTGTTACCTGGTGTTAAGTATTAAAAAATAAGTAGTTTTAGAATAATTCTCTCCTGGAATATGCTATACAACTAAACTCTGCTGAGAGTAGCTAATGATACCCATGTGGCACCGCTAATGGTTTTATAGATATACAGGAACTAATTTTATAAAATTGGTTGGACGAAAATCGGAAGGTCTTTCTTAAACGAAAACAAAAAATTTAATAAGGAATACTTTAAAAAAAGAATTAAATAAGATATTTACAAAAGAGTACATTTATGATAATTACTTAAATATGTAACAATTATAAGTTAAGAACGTTTGTACAATAAAAGTTATTGCATATTATATATTTATTAATTGATTTACTTTGTATTGAGCTGATTTATAACTATGTAAAACAATGTAGTTCATATCAGTATTTTGTAAAGAATAATTACGTATATAATGTAAATTGCTAATATGTAATTGTATTTTTATAATAAAAGATAGAAAAAAAATTGTCATGAGAGACAGTTCGTCCTAAGCCATAACATTGTTTGTGGAAATGAATGACAAAGTTCATGTCAGTAAATCTGAGTAATGTAATAAACAAGAGAATTATTCCTAAATACTTAGAGTGTGAGTGCAAGTTTGTAGGCCTACTGTTTGGTTACCATGATTATTGCTTTTACCGTTTAAATTCCTGTTTTCGTAAAGCCTAAGGTTTTATACGTTTAAAGTACCATGGTCTTCCACTGTCTTGAGTTAGAGTTCTCTTGCTTGAGGGTACACTCCGGCACACTATTCCATTGAATTTCTCTTCCTCGTGTTTTGTTAAAGTTTTTATAGTTGTATAGGAAATATTTATTTTAATGCTGTTACCGTTCTTGAAATATTTTATTTTTCCTTTTTTCCTTTCCTCACTGGGCTATTTTTCCTGTTGGAGCCCCTGGGCTTATAGCATCTTGCTTTTCCAACTAGGGTTGTAGCTTAGCAAATAATAATAATAATAATAATAATAATAATAATAATAATAATAATAACAATATAAAATGAATAAAGAATCAACCATAACATCCTTCACAAGAATATTTCGATTGTTCAATGGCTGAAACCAGCATCAGGTTCACAGGTTTTGAGTAAAATCAGTTTAAAACGTATTAGTTTGCAGTCAAATGGAAAATTTCTACAATTACTACACAGGTTTCACCCAATATGTAAAACTATTACTTTGCATGAAATCCAATTTCGAAAATATGTACAGTATAGAGTACAGTGGAGTAGCCAGGGTGATGTATTGCACTGATTTTCATACCTCGCTAAATGAAGTATATCAACCAGCAGCAGGCTGGGTAACTGTTGTTATTTGATTGAGATTGATGTATTACGTGTTTTTACCATGAATTCAGATTTTTTACAGAATAAATTTCATGTGTTTTTACCATAAATTCAGATTTTTTTTTACAGAATAAACATAAAAGTTACTGAAAAAATTCATGTGTTTTGACCATAAATTCAGATTTTTTACAGAATAAACATAAAAGTTACTGAAAAAATTCATGTGTTATTACCATAAATTCAGATTTTTTTACAGAATAAACGTAAAAGTTACTGAAAAAATTAATGTCTTTTTACCATAAATTCAGATTTTTTACAGAACAAACATAAAAGTTACTTAAAAAATTAATGTGTTTTTACCATAAATTCAGATTTTTTACAGAACAAACATAAAAGTTACTGAAAAAAATCATAATATCTCGCATGGTGCTAAAATCGAAAAGCTTAACAGGCTAATAACTCAGGTGAATTGTAGATCACCTGTACGGCGTCTTAGATTTTATGTTGGAAGTCTAGTTCAGAATATCGCTATATAGAATGAAGGATCATAAAGATGATTTGTTTTTAAATCTCAAACATACTGTATACTGAATATATACATACATACATATGTATATATATATATATATATATATATATATATATATATATATATATATATATATATATATATATATATGAATATAATTATATACATGCATATGTATATATAAGAGTTCCTGGGAAGATATATAACAACATAATATAGTAGGATCCATCTAAAACATCAAACATGCTACAGTTTATTACTAGACGTTTCGAACAATTCTATGCTCATTTTGAATTAACGAATATAAAATATTGGTTAGAATTTAAGAAAAAAATAATAGAGCATTAATATCAATCACAGAAATTGGAATTACTTAAAAAAATTACAGTAGAAAATAAAGAGGACATGTGCTCACCAAACCTTCCAAAGGAGAAAGGGAAGAACGAATGACAAAGGCCTGACACCTTCCTACGACTTCATTTATGCTAGATAAAAGTTCAAAGACGGAACAAACCAGTGTTGTATAAGGTCTGAAGAGTAGCTAGAAAATAACTATGGCGGGTTCCAAGAATAATAGAGAAGTGTTTTTATTTACATCAATTTTACACATAGAGGCATGATTCCTTATATTTGAAATTTCGGGTTTACACAGTTTTTGACTCGTTCTAAAACGGAATCGTATTGCCAGGCTGACACTTGCATGACTTTTTGCCACGAATTTGTCGTGGCAAGTCGTGACATTTTGTGGCACGAACTGGAAAATAAAAAAAGAAAAACAAATATTACCTCTGAATCACAGCTCACCTGTCCACATTGACACGAACTGGCACGACGAGTTCACGACGAGTTCATGCATAGTTTTAGCATAGTTTGCGCACTTCCCGCATCGTCCCGACGAGTTCACGAACAGTTCGCGCATAGTTCATGCCAGTTCACGACTCGAGTCGTGACAATGCGTGCTACAAATTTGTGCAAGTGTCAGGGTACCTTATGGCTACAGTATCTCATCTGCAGTAACCTGAGACGAGATCCAACATAGTTACGGGGCCACTTGAATTTATATATAATGTTGGATCTCATGAAGATCTGTAGTTCGTCCATGTAAGCAAAGAATACTCTAATCTTTAGTGGATTGATTGGAATTAATTTGATGTTAAGGCAACAGAATGTTTGTTACCTCCACCAAAAAAGTTGAGAGGAGGTTATGTTTTGGCCCATGTTTGTCTGTTTCTGAACAACTTCTTGCTCATGATTTTACCCATAGAGTAGTGAAACTTTCAGGGCTTAATTATTATG
>NC_090725.1:7924448-7929448 GCF_036898095.1 Palaemon carinicauda | reverse complement strand
ATATATATACATATATATATATATATAATGTATATATATATATATATATATATATATATATTAGTGTATATATATATATGTATATATTTATATATATATAAATATGTATATGCCTATTTATATATATATATATATATATATATATATATATATATATATATATATATATATATATATGTATATATATGTATATATAAGCACAAAGTTTGTCTGTTTATCTGTCTGCCTATCTGTCTGATATAGAAATATAGCTGTAAACATTTAGATAAAAAGAACACATATGGATCTTGTATAAATTTTTGCCCCTGAAGCACAATGGAAAGGGGAAAATGGGGCAGAAGACCCCCTTGAAAATTGAAATACTTCTATGAAATCGGACATGTGGTCGCCGTAGACTTTTTCAGCTTTAAAAAACAAAATAATAATAATAATAGTACTAATATATATATATATATATATATATATATATATATATATGTTATATATATATATATATGTATATATGTATATCAAATTTATAAAGCTGAAAGTTTGTCTGTCTGTTTGTCCACTATAGAAATAAAGCTGTAGACATTTAGATAAAACAGACATATGGATCTTAAAAAACTTTTGTCCTGTGAAGCAAATGACACCATACTTATTTAGCTCAGGGTAATGGAAAGAGGCAAAGGGGGCCAGAAGACCCCCATGAAAATTGAAATACCTCCAATTTCAATGAAATTTAAATATTCTGGGTTGAATAATGTATAATAAATATTTCGAAAATTCCAGCTCCTTTTTGGCAAATGGTGGGTTGCAGAAAAGGGGGAAGAAGACCCTCAGGATAATTTAAATAATTCCAATTTCAAAGAAATTTAATTTTTTTTTATTACAATGTATAATGAATATTTCCAGAATTTCAGCTTGTTTTCTTAATCGTAAGGGGTGGAAAAGGGACAGAAGACCAAGGAAAATTCAAAGCTTAGAAATAAATGCAATCCAACTTTTGATAGAAGACGATGGGGAGGAAATCCTGGAGGCTCTCAAGAATTAAGAAATTCAATAGGATAGTTAATTGCTTCATTTTCATCGATGACAGAATCAACAGATTAATATATGAAATAATTTCCAGGAATTACATTTAAAAGCTTATAATTGATATCATTTACTGCCACATTATTTTGGTGGTTAAACTAGTTCTCACTAAACACTGTAGTTTTTATAGTGGTAGTCGTAGTTGGGTGTTTTTATTTTTTAAGGCTGTTAAACTTCTTCTCACTCAACACAATAGAGTTTTAAAAGGTTTAATAGTATGGTTCTTTCTTCAAGGTGACTGAACTAGTTCTCGTTATGGTGGATATAACTGTTCTCCTTTAACGCAATAGAGAAGAGTTATGGTAATTAGTTCTTTATTCTCGGCTGTTCAACTAATTCTCACTTGCCACAATAGAGTTAAAAATGTTATATCAGTTGGTGTTTTGCATTGGTTAAACTAGTTCTCACTTAACACAATAGTTTATATAGTGGTAGTAGTAGCTGGTTTGGTTTCTTCTTTAGTGCTGCTAAACTTCTTCTCACGTAATACAATAGAATTTAAAAATATTTAGTAGTATGGATCTTTCAAGGGGGTCATTGCAGTGGATATAGCTTTTCTGTCTTCACAGTTTCAGGTAATGTCCGACCTCGGGTAGGGAGGGAGGCGGGCATATTCTCTCTGCAGGATGAAGTGGCGAGGCCCGGCCCATGGATGTGTTTATTGGCCATGGGGAACACAATGGCATTCTGTGTGAAGTGAGGAGACATGATTGGGAAGACAATATCAAGAAAGGAGGGTTTTAAGATATTAAAACTACGGGTCAGGAAATTTAGCCTGTAAATGTCGCGGGAATGATAAGCCGATCACAAAGGGAAAGACTTCAAACTTTGCTTGAGGGAACTGGATGGGTTATTACGAATCTCGTATGGTCAAGGGTTCAGTAAACATTTGTGAAGGATGGATAAATTTGGTCACCGTTAAAGTACTACCGGGTGGCCTCAGTTAGTTGAAATACAAGAAGAAATTTATGAGAGATAACTGTGTTGGAGAAGTTGGCTTTCGAAAAAAGGACAAATTTAATTGAAATATTAGGGGGGGGGGGTCGGGATTTAGAATACAAGCGACTAAGAAGCACGTGTTCAGAAATTAGGAGATACCGGATATGACAAGTTGATTAGCATGAGTGGAAGGATTGATCAAGAATATTTTGAGGTTATTCAGTTAGATGGAAAGTAAAGATGATGGTATGTTCCAGAAGAAGATACGAATATATATAAAAGGTTAGAAAGATAGTCTGAAAGATGTTTTGAAAAGAAGAATCTTTATATCCTTGAAGCGAAAGCACTATGAAGCTCCGCCCACTTAACGTCACGACTATCTCTCAAAGCTGATTGTTACCGTTGCAAACAAAATTTGGGGGAGGTTATGTTTTCTCCCCTGTTTTTGTTTGTCCGTTTGTGTGTTTGTTTGTCAACATCTTCCTGGCCATAATTTTACTCAATAAGTAAGACTTTTAAGGATTAATTGTTTTGTTGAGACGTGGAAATTATTAAATTTTGAAAGTCCTTGGTCAAAGGCCAAGGTCAAGGGCAAGCAAAAGGTCGACCGAATTAACCCTAACCTTAAACCTAAATTCGTACATAGTTGTCTCAAACAGACTACAAATACTCCTTCGGTATAAATTGATTCTGGTAAGGGCAAGCTGGTTTCGAGAAATAAGCTACTATGGCGGAGGTCTGCATTCTCAGAGTGCTTTTCCATTTTAGTGATGTTTTCTTAATCTCGCTTAATTTGTATCGCCATTCCTGAATTTAGCAATGGTTGTTTTACCAAGATGAAATAAAAGTTGTAATGGTATCCCCAAAACATACCAGGAAATAACAAAATTATACACACATACACTTACACTCATATATATATATATATATATATATATATATATATATATATATATATATATATATATATATATATATATATATATATATATAACCAATACCATAGGATTACTAGTTGACATGTGTTGTTTATTATGAAACTCGCTCCCGTTTACTTTCATATCGAACAATTTTTATGTGATGTTTACTTATTCTAAAATCATGTACATTTTATTTTGTAGGTATGTATAAAGTAAGTTTACATAATTATCTAAATAAATATTATATATTAACTGTAAATTGTAGAAGATACAAAATATAATTGTTGTATAGCCTACTGACATGTATTGACAAATTTACTGAGAGAGAGAGAGAGAGAGAGAGAGAGAGAGAGAGAGAGAGAGAGAGAGAGAGAGAGAGAGAGAGAGAGAGAGAGAGAGAGAGAGTTCTATATTAATAGTATGTGAATTTATCCGGGTCATTATCCCAGCCTGGCATGTGCAAACTGTGTCTGTATGCCAATTGAATGGCCTTTGGAATGCATTGTCTGGAGAAAATAGCTTTTGTTCGGTAGTGATTGGTTGGGAAAATGAACCTTTAACCAATTGCACTTTGTCTTCCTTTTTTTTTTATCCATAAAATCAGGTCCCGCATCTCACCACTGGAATTCCGAAATATAGAAGGCTTCTGTATGTCTTTAATATAATTTCATTCTTTATTTTGATATGAAAAGGAAGAAATTTTTTGTTGAGTGTCTCTTGTTGAAAATTTCTTACGATAGTAATATGCATGAGGAGTTTTAGCGGGAATAACTAAGATTGTGGTATACAAAAATGTTTGTTTAAACCGAAGTAGAGTTACTATACTATTATTTTCCACTTATGAAATCTCCATACAGAATAAACTCTTCTAAAGAGACTTGTATATGTAATACCAATGTAGGAAGATTATTATTTCCAATGTACTCATTGCTTATTCTGGCTCTCAGCAAAAAGCTCTGATACTATTCTGCTGAATTGGAGTTTATAATATTAAATATGAAAATAACACCTTGCACTACCACATATCGTCGATAACAGTGAAAGAGAAGATAGTGAGAAAACATGCGAGTAGAATTTTAGTAAAATTTTATTATTCGAGAAGCTAGTTTTATTCCAGCTGTGACCAAATTGTGGTATTGTCTTTACTAGTCAAATAGGTGAATCGATGGAACTTTCGAAGTTAAATCTTGGTGCAAATTCTTTTCCTTTTAGTAAGTGAAAGTTAATTTCGTCTCATAGCTTTTCTGTTGCTGATTTTTTCAACTGTTGCATATCTTAAACCGGTTTATATGTTATTTTTTTTTCTTTATTACTGTATTGTATGCTTTACTTCAACATTTCTTCTGCTTACTAGGTTTGTTATCCTACCGAGGTCCTTGGCTTTATACCGCTCTGTTTTTCAAGTTAGGGATGCATCAAGTCTTATTTTAGTAATAGTACTTTGTGGAGTACTTCTGACACCAAACTCTTCCAACACTGAAACACTGATCTCCATATTAGAAAACAGCCATACCTTCAAGTAGCCCCTTGCGACCTACAAGCATAGAAACTTCTCTGACGGAAGGGAGGCTTTCTCGGAATTAACTTTTTCAATGTATATTATTATTATTATTATTATTATTATTATTATTATCCAAGCTACAACCCTAGTTGGAAAAGCAAGATGCTATAAGCCCAGGGGCTCCAACAGGGAAAAATAGCCCAGTGAGGAAAGGAAATAAGGAAATAAATAAATGAAGAGAACAAATTAACAATAAATCATTCTAAAAAAAGTAACAACGTCAAAACAGACATGTCATATATAAACTATTAACAACATAAAAAACAAATATGTCATAAATAAACTATAAAAAGACTCATGTCCGCCTAGTCAACAAAAAAGCATTTGCTCCAACTTTGAACTTTTAAAGTTCAACTGATTCAACTACCCGATTAGAACTTACATAATCTGGCTCCTTAATGGAGCAACAGACGAACCGTCATAAACTTGCTCTTACTTCCACTTTTGTTCGTCACACGATAAAAGGCACCATCCTATCCAAGTCCAGTCTCCTTGGGTCCTTGAAT
>NC_090725.1:7916948-7919448 GCF_036898095.1 Palaemon carinicauda | reverse complement strand
GATTACTCATTTATAACTCATGACCCTAAATTTGGGGATGCTTACTTTATCCCCGGTTTGTGTAATTACTAAGGGAACTACTGCATTACATATGACAGACCAATTTTATCCTTCCTTTTTTAGAGCTTTGGTTATTTGTTCCATTTTCTTCCATTGAAGAAAGTTAATTGAAAATAATTCTTTACTCCCTGATAATGAACCTTTCTGCATCTTTTTCAGCATTTTTTTTTACAATTTGAAAGAAAGTATGCGAATAAATAAGATTAATTTAATAATGTTGATAATAGAACTTACGAGTTGGTTTCTAGTCTGTTTCCTTTTAATCCATTAATTTAAAACTGTATTTGGAGATAAAATATTCTACCGCACTCAACGTGTTTGTTATTCTCAGACCTTGTTATTGTATCTTGTTTGTGTTAGCTAAAAAACTTAGAGAAATACGTATTTTGTGAAGTATTTCATTCGGCGTGAGTTACTGGGACAGGTAGCATATGGTTTTAGTGTAGTCCTTCGTCGTGGAAGCTGAAGTTCCAAATGTTTCGTATGAAAAGCAACAGCAGAAAAACGCACAGTCCATTGTTCCGTCACAGGCTTGGGGACATTAGAGACATTATTTGGAATGGACGCTTTTTTGTGTCTCACAACACCTCGCTTTTGTTTCTTGGATGAAATTCTTTTGTTCAGGTGTAAGTTGGAGATTCACCGCGGTCACTTTTCTCATACCAACACCTTTTCATGGGGATCTTCCAAAATTGTTGATCTCAAGTCCGAGTCTCATTAATGCTGTTGTATGAACACACAAATTCGAAACTAAGAAATATTTTGGTTCAGCGTTTGAAATATAGTTCTACATATACAAAGACTTTGTATGTGTATGTTTCTGCATGTGTTTCAAATATTAAATCAAAATACTTATTATTTTTGAATTCACTACTTTGGGAATAAGAAGCCTTTGAAGTAAGATATAAGCGGATTTCAACGTTGTTGTTCACATCCATGTCGAATTTTGATATATTGTACTTTGAAACGAAATTAGTATATCTCCACCGTGTTACACACGGATATATTTTTTCCTCTTTTGGTAGAGATACTTTCATAGCTATTACTTGAAGGTAAAAATGGGTTTAACTTCGGTATATATGAATACACTACCAACATTTCTGCCTATGCACGATTTTATTTTGGCTAATCAATCAAGTTTCACATTCATGTTTTTTTTTTTTTTTTTTTTTTTCTGAAGTATAGTGGGTTTGTAGCATTGAATTATTGACAAAGAAATAGATGACATTTGGAAAACATAAAATAAAAGAAGAATCAAGTAAAGAAGAATTGAACAGTAAATTAATAAAGTTTATGTTTGAATCACCACAAGAGATCGGTAGATATTTTCCTGAACAAGATCAAGGAAACCTATCAGAAAAGACCAAAATCCTAATATTAAACGATTGGAAATAAGGGTAAAATCCAAGAGAGATGAAATATAATTAGGAGAATTATCCAAAACAATAGACAAATTAAAAACCCAAGACATTCGTAAACACAGTCAGACCAAGATTAAGGAAACACTAGAGAAAGTAAGAAGCATCACATTGATAAAAAAAAAAAAAAAAAAACTTGGAATATGGTGCCAGCAGATGTTTGCTTTAAAGCAGGTTGTTGTGGCCTGATTGGTAACGTCTCTGCGTGGTGTTTGCCGGTCGGGGGTTCGAGTCCCGCTCAGACTCGTTAGTGCTATTAGTGTTTGCAACCTTACCATCCTTGTGAGCTAAGGTTGGGGAGTTTGGGGGAGTCTATAGGTCTATCTGCTGAGTCATCAGCAGCCACTGCCTGGCACTTCCTGGTCCTAGCTTAGGTGGAGAGGAGGCTTGTGCGCTGATCATATAATATATGGTCAGTCTCTAGAGAATTGTCCTGATTGCTAGGGCAATGTCACTGTCCCTTGCCTTGCCATTCATGAGCGACCTTTAAACCTTTAAAAAGGAAATATCAACAATAGAGATGGAGTGATAAAAATAGCTGAGTATTTCTATACAATACTGATATAAGAAATAACTTTGCCTATAAAAATAGTGAAGCACCTGAGCCGATATCAAACGTAACATTAGGTGAAGTAAAGAAAGCAGTAAAGTGCAAGAAAAGGGACAATGCAGTGGAGGAGATGGCCTAACAGTTAATTTAATAGCAGTAATACTTGCTAATATTTTCCACAAAATGTCTCCAAGAATGATCTATAACTACAGCTTGGAAAAACCTCATGATGAAAAGGGAGATACAAAAGACCTGAAAATTCACTTCACTTCACTAAATCCCGTCCGGAATTCTCCGGGTTGGGTCCTGCATCTGATATCGCCATTCTCTCCAGAGACTCCTATCCAATGCCATCTGTGCCAGCTGCTGAAATGCCTCGCCTCTATTGGCTTTCTTGAAGGTTTTCACCCATGTATCTCTTGGTCGTCCTCTCTGTCTATTTCCGGCTACTTGACTATGAAGCACTATCTTT
>NC_090725.1:7871948-7911948 GCF_036898095.1 Palaemon carinicauda | reverse complement strand
ATGTTTATGCGCGCACTATCTTCATTTAGTTTTGTTATTTACGCCATTGTGGTGATTATTAAATTTTGGGCACAGATGTCTGTTCAAAGCAGGGTCATATCCCTTTTCATATTCTAGAATTTTATATCAAGTTCTTATGAAATCATTTGATGATAAGTGACTTAGTCAGAGTCAGATACAAATAGTCTTGATTCGTGACAGATCATAGCCGTGAAAAATTTTCATTCATATTAAGGAATTTTTCATCTTTCATATATGGAGCACAATGATATGTAAAATATCGTAGGGGATTAAATCAGACTTAGTTTCATGACCTCAGAAATAAAAGGCATCTTCCCTACGTGTTTATCTTAGATTCAAAGTGTGAAACTGAAATACGCATGAAAATAGTCTTTCCTTTATTGTTCGGCGGAGGTCAAATACCAATGAAATGGGAGGTGTAAACCAACGGATTGGACTATCATAAAACACATTTACAATTGCTATAAACTTGTACTTGAATTATTAATACATTTAATTTTTTCTACTTTCTTTCTACCTCTCACTTCACTTTCTTATTTTTAGGGTTATAAATTGACTTAAAAAGTTAATCAGTAAATCATAATCTAAAAAAGGTAGAGGGAAATACTTGATTAAAAAAAAATTAATAAGTAGGAATTATATATTAGACAAAAGTTGATACAATTTGTAGACACTTATCGATAATAAGCTAAGAGCAAACCTTTTCCCTTAACAGCATTGTTAATCTTACTTAAATGTCATACTATAGTTAGAAATGAACTTCAATAATAATTGAAAACCCTGCAAATTATTTGAGACTTACAATCTTTTATATTAAGGCAAAATTACTATATTTCAAATAGAGATGGAGACGTTTACTATGACATAGTTCGAGTTAGCCGTTAGTTTGAAACTGAGAGGCGAAGTGAATGCAACTAAACTTTATTAAAAAGGCATTGAGCTTATATACCAGGACTTGCGTGCAAGAACGTCACATGAATTAAAACAAAATTAAACATGAGTTAGCAGGCTATTGCAGGTGGGTTTATTAATAGGGCAGGGAAGAGCGAGTGGTAAGATAAAATACCAAAACCAGAACAGTGTGCGAGCCTGTATGAAACACGTGCTACATACTCCCCCCCCCCCCATAATGCTGTGCATGTGATATAGGGTGCCTGCTCTAGAGAGGTGTACTGTAGGCGGGTCATCTGGCAGGATATATGCAGATTTTAGTCGATCAGTGAAGACCCGATCATCTTGGCCAAGAATGTTAATTAAGAAAGCCTTCGACGTTTGATGTATCACGAGGAAAAGGCCAGTGAAAGGGGGTGTTAGCATTGGCTTGCTAGTGTCGTTGTGCAGGATAAAGTGTGTTGCTGAGTGGAGATCTGTCATTATGTGTTGCTTTTCTGGGGGATTGTAAGTCTGGCTTTATGGAGCAAATTTTTCCTGAAAGTGACGGGACGTAGGATCTGGAGGTTATCAGAGGAGGTTGTAGACGGAAAAAATTCGACAGAAACGACCATTGTGTCACCAGATACCATTTCAGCTGCTGAGACATCCAGGGTGTCTTTATGGGTGGCTCTTAGTCCTAGGAGGAACCAAGAAAGCTGAGTAAACCAGTTGAAGTCATTGCAGCTGGACATCAAAGCTGCTTTGAGGGTGTGATGAAAACCATGTGCAGACATTCGACAGAGTGTCGAGTGGACCAAGTGTCGAACAGACAAAGTGTTGAAAGAGTGATATAACAATGTTTACATTGGTAATCCTTACATACACATTCTAGAGAGAGAAATTGGGAATAAAGTATCCAATTACCTAATAACTGAAATTACTCGTTATCAAATCAACCTTTAGCTATATAACATTGTTTACATTGATATAGCTTTTAAATATATACAGTATTCAGTCTGTTAGAGATTCACTCACTAGTTCTTCACTCACCAGTTAATTTCCTTCGAGATTCCAAAGTTTCAATTCAAATTTCCATTATACCAAACCCATCATAATGGAAATAATCAAGACTCAAATGGATGAAAAGAAACTGCTACACGAAGGCTATGCATACGTGATAGGTAAAGTAATTAATGAAAGAATTTAATGGAAATGTGAAAAACGACGCCATTGTAATGGCAGAGCAATAACGCAAGGTGAAACAATTTGCGAATTACAGAGCATTCACATCAGCAAGACAGTTATCATATTAATGCTATAAAAATTATGGATAAGATTAACATTAATTCTACACATTCCAAAGAAATTCCATGTTCTATAATCTATATTTCATATTTTCTCATCAATAAAATTTTTATTGCTTATATTGATGTATAATTGTAATCCTTTATCCATTTTATCTTTTCGACACATTTTCTGATACTTTTTCTGTTCGATGCTTTGTCTGTTCGACACTCTGTCCATTCGATACACTGTCCATTCGACATTTTGTCTGTTCGACACTCTGGCCATCCGACCCCCTGTCCATTCGACACTTTGTCTTTCGACACTCTGTCTTTCAACATTCTGTCTTTCGACACTGTCCTAATACCGATGAAAACATTCAACTATTCAGTTGGCAGCAGGATTGTAGGTGGTTTTCTGATGTAGGCTAATGCCAAGGTTGTTCTCTAATGATGATGTCCACAATTGAGAGGTGAAAGTGGTACCCCTGCCAGAAGTAATACGCTCAGGGATATCGAATCTTGCCATCCACCCTGAGAGTAAGGCAGATGTACATGAGGTGGTTGCTGCAGTTTCCTTGGGAATTACTTCAGGCCAATGAGTGGAGTGGTTCATGGTGGTAAATGGGTAATGATGTGATGTGGGAGGGGGCCTAATATGTCGAAGTGAATGTAGGAAAAATGACGCTGATGTTAATGGAAAGGTGCTCATTCCTGAATTCTTGTGTCGATGTACTTTAGAGGTTTGGCATGAAGCGCATGCGAGGACCTAATCCTTAGCATCCTTAGTATTGCCGTACCAAATGAACTTTGTCTTCGGTAGCTGTGCAGTAAATCAGTGCAAGCAATGTGAAAAACCATGAATGACATTAAATACATGGGACAGGTATCCATAGTCGTGATCAACCAGTACTGACATCACTGAGGAGGGTGGCGTTGGTGTCGTCGTGGGGGAAATCTTCCCACCAGAAGGATGTGCAGGATGTCTTACATGCTTGGCACTCTTGATCTTTTCATTTGGCTTCTGCCAAGGTGTTGTAATCTAGTCCCAGGTAAAAGCCGCCAATGTGTTTCTTGACAGGGTGATGGCAGTGGGATTCATTTTCCCAGGGACGTGTTGAAGTGTGCAATTGTATTCAGCCACGGCAGAGAAATGACAACGTTGACGGGTGGGCCAATGTTGGATTTCGAGTGAAGATGTGCACCAGAGGTGCCAAATGCATTGTCAGCAATTTCCGGTCGAAGGTAGAGTAGCCGGATTCTGCCTTTGAAAGTTTTTCTACTGAAGAAGGCCAATGGGCAGGGCGAGTTGTTGACCACCTGCTCGAGTACTGCACCAATAGTGACGTTGATAGTATCGGTGGAGAGGAGAGGGGCATGTGGCGCGGGAAAAGTGAGAGCAGCACTGGTTGATAGGGCATTCTTTGCATTGCAGAAGGCCACTTCTTGAAGGCACCCCACTTCAGGTCTTTTGGCTCGCCCTTAACGGAGGAATATAGAGGGGCAAAAGTGGTAGTGATGTCTGTCAGGAAACGGTGATAATAGCTGATCATGCCCAAGAATTCTTGCAGTGTTAAGACAGTTGAGGGTGTCGGGAAGTTCTGAACGGCTGCTATCTTCTCAGGTAGGGGTTGGACTCCATCAAGAGTGATGCAATGCCCTAAGAACGATATTTCTTTGACTCCAAATATACACTTGTCATACCGGACTACAAAGTCGTTCTGTTGTAGGCGGTCGAGCACAATGCATACATGACAAAGGTGTTCATCTTTAGAGGAAAAGAGCACAAGTATGTCGTCCACGTAACATATACAGAAGGGGAGGTCCCCTAAGATGCCAGCTATGAGATGCTGAAAAGTGCCCCCAGCATTATGAAGGCCAAAACAAGAGTAATTGAAGATGTATGTACTGAAGGGGTTGGTAATGGCAGTGTTGGGATGTCTTCTTGGTTCATGGGCACCTGATATTAGCCATTCAGGAGGTCAAGCGTGGTGAAAACCTACACTTTGTGTAAGTAGGAGGTCACCTTAGTGATGTTTGGATGGGGTAGTGTTCTGGTTCTGTCTGCATGATCAGGCCCCTGTAATCAGCACACGGATGCAGGGAACCATCTTTCATGAGTAGAAGCAATATTATCATAGGAATATGTTATGAAAACAGTGACATGTATTTATTCCAAAGTGTAAGCAGCCAGGCAAAATTTGACTGTTTGGTCAAAGCTTTCATCACTTCACTGTCGTCAGCATTTTGGAAACAAACTGAGACTCGAGGTAGAGTGCCTGCGGTGAACATCGTGGACCCCATCGTCTTGATATTGTGACAAATACTATGTTTGATGGGAACAGTGGGTGTTTGGCAAAGTTCTACGTGGAAGACTTCTGGGTACAGTGGGGGGGGGGGTGGCGTAAGCATCTATGGGTGTGCTGATATGGAGAATGAGGTCGATGGGGACGGGTTGAAGGGGTGTCGACGAGTAAGAGTCTGAGTTGACTAACTGTCAGTATGTGGCATTAACCAGCAGGTAGAAAGCTGTGAGGAAATTTGCAGCGAGGATTAGCAATGTGATGTCAGCAACGAGGAACTTCCAATGATATTTGGCACTTCCAAACAATGTGAGATTCTTGTAACCATTGGTGGGTATCGCAGATCCATTGGCAGATATCAAGTGGACGTTGGCAGACTTAGACAGACTATGTTGTGTCCTGGAGAGTGGTAAGCACCCGTGTCTACCAAAAATTGCACGCTTGTACCTGCATCATGTAAAAAAAAAGATTAGAGATAGGGAAGGCCACCGCCACAAGCGATGGCCTACTTACATGCTTTGTGGCCGCTAACAACCGTTCGCACATTTTTTTGTAGCATCCCCGAATCTGGAGTGGTAGTAGTATAACTGCAGCCGACAGGCGTCAGTAAGTGGATGGAGAGGTCGTTGGTTGGGGCGTGGGCAAGTGATGGGCGGTGGGCATCTGTGTCGCACCGCATTCACATCAGCTTCGGTCGATGTTGAATAGTTATTCTCTTCGTCAGGAGTGTAGCCATTGATAGAGGTCTTGAAGGTGGTGAAGTGGCTGTCCTTAAGGGCATCGACTTTGATCGTCAGGTCCGTCATGAATGAAATATCGACATTGGGTATGTCAGTGCGTACAGGTTTGATTAAGTGTCATAATCAAAGGACACGAAGTAGGTTCATCTTAGGAGGATATCCGTCTATGGTAGGTTGCAGGCGAGAAATTCTGGTCATTCCCTAGGGGTGAGTGAAGCCTTTTGATCACCCAACGGTTGTTGAGAGAGCTAAAAAACCTTGACTATACAGGCAGCTGGCGATGGCGAGTACTCCTACAGGAGGTATGTTTTGAAGGCATCACACACTACTGGGGTGTTCCCTTGGTCGTAAAGCCAATCTGAGATTTCCTGGAAAGTGTCCTTAGGGATTGCTGCGAGAACATAGTCTGCTTTGGTTTTTGAGAAGGCCACACCGTTGATGCGAAACTGGACTTTGGCATGCTGGAACCAGGCGAGCGCTTCCTCAGTGGCGAAGGGTGGCAGTTTAATTGTGGCGGCGTGTGTCGAAGAGTCAAGTTTGGTGGATGGCATTATAATAGTAGGACACTAACAGTGATGGGTAAGGCAGGAGGGAGCTGTTCATAACTCCATTGGTCACCAATGTGCTAGTGTAGGTGATGTAGATGGTCCTCTTTGGAGAGTGGAGAATATCATTGTCATCTATGTAATATACGCAGAATGGGAGGTCCCCTAAGATGCCATCCATGAGTTGTTCAAATGTGACCCCTGCATTATGAAAGCCAAAGTAGGATTAATTGAGAGTATATGTGCCGAGGGGGTTGGTGATGGCGGGCTTGGAGATGTTTTCTGGGTGCATGGGCCCCTGATAATCCCCCTTCAGGAGGCCGAGGATCGAAAATACTTTAGTACTGTGAGGGTAGGTGGTGATGTTGGGAGGGTTAGTGTTCGGGTTCCTTCTGAATATTAAGGTATCTTTAAACCCAACAAGGGCCTAGGGATCTATCCATCTTCAGGACTAGGTCAAGGGGTGACAACCATTGGCTTAAAGCCTCTTTTCAAAAGCCAATTTTTTCTGTTTTGGCAAGAGTGTGTTTAGACCCTTTACTAGAGATCATAGTTCCTAGATATATAAATGGTTCTACCTCATTAATCCTTTCTCCTTCCAATGATATTTCATCTTCCATTGCATATGCCGTTTTCATCATCTCTGTCTTTCTTCTATTTATCTTGAGGCCAACCTCATGATATATTTCATGCATTCTGGTAAGCAAGCATTGCAAATCCGGTGGTGTTCTGTTAATAAGCATACTCTAGGCCAGCTAATTCCCTATTACCAATGCAGTCCAATCCTTCTCCACCATCTCCAACTGTTCTATGCATTACAAAATTCATGAGGAGGATAAACAATATAGGTGACAATACATCCCCTTGGAATCCTCCACTATTCACCGTAAATTCTTTTGATATGACTCCACTAACATTAACTTTGCACTTCTTATGCACATGAACAGACTTAATCAAATTTACATATTTAAGAGGAACTTCATAATAATGCAGGACTCCACAAAATTGGCCGGTGCACACTATCAAAGGCTTTTTCCTAGCCCACAAATGCCACCAGAAGTGAATTCCTGTATTCTACACAATGCTGTACACCATGCCTTAAAATGAAAATTTGGTCAATACAACTTCTACCCTTTGGAAATCCTTCTTGTTCATCTCAGCTTTTCATCAATCTTTCTCTCTAGTCTCTTTAAAATAAGCATACTTATATATTTTAATGACAACTGACGTAAGTGTAATGAACCTGTAATTATTGCAATCAGTCAGATCTCTTTTTTTCGCTATTTTCACCAACATTTCTAGCTCCAATTTATCAGGTTTTGCCTCTAAACGCCACATTTTTTTTTAACTTAATCTTGGAAGTATTCTGGGTCTCACTTCATTTTAGACCAGTTTAATCTCAGCTTTTATTCCATCGTATCCAGGGACTTTCCATCTCTTGAGTTTTTTAATGATAGCTTCGGTTTCAAGCACGCTGAATTCCTTCATATGCACATCAAGGTCTTCCTCAGCTTTAGTATAGCAATCAAATTATTCCCTTTATATCTCCTATTCATGACCTTGCTAAAGTGTTCCATCCAATGTTGCCCTTCATCTTCTGTGGTTATAACCGATCCATCTCTCTTTTTTATGTATATATGATTCTTTCTCTTTGCCTTCGAAGATATTCCATTAACAATTCTATGAGCAATTCTTATATCATAGCCAGTCCCGGAATTCATACCTTTGTCAGCCTCATCTACTTTCCTGTCTAAATATTCTCTCCAGGCATTCCTGACTTTTCTCTTAACAATCAATTTCTGTCTTCGTCTCTGTTTTATAGTATCCCAATCATCATTTGACATCAATGGGTTTCTCCTTTTAACTACATGTCCCGAAACCTCTCTTCCAACTAGGTAATATATCACACCATTCTTCGTTAATTGTCTACTCTTTGTCTATTAAAGTCTATTAGACTGCAAATCGGTTCTGACATTCAATTACAAATGTTTCTCTGTGCTCATCATCTAGAAGTTTAGTTGTATCGAACCTAGGTATTTTATGTACTTTTCTGTTTTGTGCTTTGTTTTTATTTCAGTGTGGCAATGAGGAGCTGTTAATCACTACCTATATCTGCACCTCTTACACCTCTTTCTTACATTTCTCATAGTACTCCTTCTCTCTTTATTAATGGCTATGTGATCTATGAGAATTTTGTAATTCCCACATGGTGAAGTCCATGATTATTTGTTGATGCCCTTGTGCTGTAAAAGAATACCTCCAATAATAAGATTGTTTGTTGAATAAAAACTTAGAAAATGTGCTCCCTCAACACCCATCACATTCTCTATACCTTGGTTATTCCTTCCAACTTTAGCATTAAGGTTACCATCATATTTACATACCTCTCTCTTTCCTTTATCTAGGGTAAGCATTTGCTGGTGCATAGCAAACTGCAGCACTCATATTGCACTGCTTTGCTTTAAACTTTGTAAGTAACAATCTACTTTTTACTGCTCTCCACTCTGTTTATGCCTTTTCTGTTCTTGGTGCCGTCATCATTCCTATCCCTACTCTTCAGAATCCATTAGTTGTTCCTGAATATATATATATATATATATATATATATATATATATATATATATATATATATATATATATATATAAATATATATATATATATATATATATATATATATATATATATATATATATATATATATATATACATGTGTATATATATATATATATATATATATATATATATGTATGTATATAAAATACCAATTTACTATTTTTATTTAGTTGTTGATCAGGATATTTTTAGCACCCCACTACGCCTAGGACTAGGGGCCATTCTGACATTTCTATAGACTGACTAAATCCATACAGAATTCATTGGCTAGATTCATCAACGGATAGCCAGATCCTTGTGATGCGCAATGCCTGTCTAACTGAGGCAAGTGAACCCTGCCGTGCCACTTTAATTCCTTAAGATCACCCATGAGTTATCAGTAGTAAAAGCCGAAAAGGCTCTTGTGTATCGCCTTAAACCCAATCCGTCACCCTGATGCTAGTGACTTTCATCTAGATATGAGGGGGCATTTCCTCCCCACCCAAAGATCTCGTTACTTCACCAGGTTGCTCATTTGCTTATATAACCGTTTGTAAACATGGGTTATAATAATAACGATAAATGAAAATATTAAATGATTAGATTGATGTGGTGGGGTTTGGTTTGGTCATTGGATTATTATTATTATTATTATTATTATTATTATTATTAGTTGATAAGCTACAACCCTATATGGAAAGCAGGATGCTATAAGCCCAAGGGTTCCAATAGGGAAAATAGCCTAGTGATGAAAAGAAAAAAGGAAATAAACTACAAGAGATTTTTAAGAATAACTACATTTAAGTAAATTTTTCATATATAAACTATAAAAACTTCAAAATAACAAGATGGAAGAGAAATACGATAAAATAGCGTGCCCGAGTATACCCTCAAGCAAGATAACTCTAACCCCAGATGGTGGAGAGACCATGGTACAGAGGCTATGTCACTACCCAAGACTAAAGAAAAATGGTTTGATTTTGGAGTGTCCTTCTCCTAGAAGAGCTGCTTACCATAGCTAAAGAATCTCTTCTACCCTTACGAAAAGGAAAATAGCCACTGAACTATTCCACTTAGCAGTTAACCCTCAGAGAGAGAAGAATTGTTTCGTAATCTCAGTGTTGTTAGGTGTATGAGGACAGAGGATAATATGTATAGAATAGGCCAGACTATTCGGTGTATGTGTAGGTAACAAAAAAAAAAAAAAAAAAAAAGAATGAGCCGTAACCAGAGAAAGCAATCTAATGTCTGTTTAGGAATGTAGGCATCAAGTGATCTAAAAGGTATCTTTGTGTGTCTTATGGAAATGGAATTAAGATATAAAATTTTCATAAGATACACAATCATACCTTTTAGATCACTTGGTATAACGCCCACTACGGTAGAAATAGACAAGTTTTATACAATTAAATGACCTTTAACATAAAATTTGCCGTGGCTAATGAGTTTCTCTCTCTCTCTCTCTCTCTCTCTCTCTCTCTCTCTCTCTCTCTCTCCTTTTCTGAGTGAAAAACCCAAGCGTTCATTTTTTGCTGCTTGCTTAGCACCTTTAACATTTTTATGAGGAGCTCTTCGCGGAAGGTCTTGTGTAACATGCAAGATAAGGTTATGTGGAGCCTCTTTCACCCATGCACGCATCATTCATACCTCCAACACAAACAGTTTTCTTGATAAGAAAACTTTTGTCATTCCTCACAGAATTTATTTGCTTCTCACAACAAAAGAATGGAAAAGGTTTATTGGTGGTTGGGGGTGCGGATAGTGTTAATCTTTTTATTTTTAACTTTTCTTATCTTAATAGGTGGTGGGGTGTTGGTGAGGATAGTATCCGTTATTTCTCTTGCCTACATGTTTTTCCATATTTTTGCAGCTCTCCACCCCGGTCTAACTTGGCCTATCTGAATATGTATAAGGCATTATTATTATTATTATTATTATTATTATTATTATTATTGTTGATGTTGTAATTATTGTTTTTGCTATCCAAGCTACACCCTAGTTGGAAAAGCATGGTGCTTGCTATAAACCCAAAGGCTCCAATTTGGAAAAATAGTCCTCTGAGGAAAAGAAAAAAAGGAAATAAACTACAAGAGAAGTAATGAAAACTAATGTATAATCTTTTAACAACAGTAACAACATTAAAATAGATCTTTCATGAACAAATTTAAAAAACAAAACAAGAGGAAGAGAAATAAAGCCCTGTCCACACGATCGAGCATGCCCGACGGGCAAACAGTGTTACCAGGCCACAATAGTTAGTAAAAATGAGGGCTGATGACGTCAGAAGTGGGAAAACTAAAGGCAGGGATCTGGTAACACTGTATGATGCCAGATCTCTGTCTGTGGTTTTCCCGCTTCTGGCGTCATTATCCTTCATTCTTACTAGCTATTGTGGTCTGGTATCACTGTTTGCCCGTCGGGCATGCACGATCGTGTGGACAGGGCTTAAGATAGAATAGTGTGCCCGAGTGTACCTTCAAGCAAGAGATCTCTGTCCTAAGACAGTGAAATAGAATGGTATAGTGTATGTGACAATACCCCTTATTAAAAAACAAGGGTTTGACTTTGGTTTTGGAGTGTGCTAGAAGAACTGCTTACCATAGCTAAAGAGGAGAATAGCTAATTACCAAGAGGAGAGTAGCTGCTGAACAATTACAGCGCTATAGTTATCCCCTTAAGGAAAGAAAAATTGTTTGTTAACCTTAGTGTTGTCAGGGTATGAGGAAAGAGGAGACTGTGGAAAGAATAAGCAAGACTATTCGTTGTATGTATAGGCAAAATAAAAATGAGCAGTAACTGGGGATGTATCCAATGTAGTACTGTGTGGCCAGTCAAAGGACCAAATAACACTCTAGAGGTAGTATCTCAACGGGTGGTTGGTGCCCCAGCCAACCTTCAACCTATTTAACTGATGCTAATAGCAATAGGCAGTATCTCAACGGGTGGTTGGTGCCCCAGCCAACCTTCAACCTATTTAGCTGATGCTAACAGCAATAGGAAAAGAGGTTTGGTTGTGAGCCGTTTAATGGCAAGATTTTACAAGGTTCAAAATTTGACCTTATAGAAATTGTAAAACTACATCTAAATTCCAACAAAATGCTCCGATCACCTAAGGTTCTTCAATAATAAAGGACCTGAATACAATCGAAATAATACCTGAATCAGATTAATCCAAGCCTTGATGTTTAAACAGTATTAAGCATGGATCTCTATCTTTTAATAAACGACAATTTAAAAAAGAAATAAGAAAATTTAACAATATTGTCCACACTACTTGTATTAGCTTTTTGTATTTCCTTTGATAGAGCGTTTAAGTAGACTGTCTTCTGGAACTTAAAATAGACAAGCTGGAGGGCTTCCAACACTTTGTCTCCGAGAATATGATGGAAAACCTCCATGAGGTTAGATTCTGTCTTTGGTCTGATGAAACATTCTTGTTATGTTATGTATTGATATTAGGAAGTGCATTTAGCATCAATAATTTTTAGTTAAATTTGTTATTAGACAAGAATCTATGTTTTAGTTAGATTGGAAACCATAGAATATTATGTACAAAATTAATTCATCTTCTCTAAAATGACAAATAGAATTGGTTATTATTAATGTCTAGATTATGAGAGCTTACTTTGTAATAGCGATTACATATGTTCATCGCTTAGTATTTTCGTGGCATTTGCACAATAAAGCTGAAGATTCCATTAGTATTGAAGATATCTTAACACAATAAATCGAATTGCTTTCACATATCATCTTTTCACACTTTTTTTTTTTACTTTGTGCTTGTAGCACATATAGTATATACTGTGTGTTGTTTTTTTATGTTTTTATCCAGTTATAGTATTCTATAGTTTAAATCTTATTTTTTACGCATTCGTGATAAATTAACTTCTGACACTATTTCAGAAAGTTAATATAAGTTTCATGGTACAATTCGTTTATAAATTGCTTGATATTTTTGCATTAGTCACATAATCTTGCGCTCCAATACAAGCTGATGAATATGAAGGAGGAAATACATTAAAGTATAATTAGGATTATCTTTAGACCATTTTAATTTAGTGAAAACTGCCAAATTAACTTTGTCAGAGAGCAGAGCTAAGTAACATAATTCATCTCTCTCTCTCTCTCTCTCTCTCTCTCTCTCTCTCTCTCTCTCTCTCTCTCTCTCTCTCTCTCTCTCTATCGTTATAATAGTAGGTGAATCAGAGAATACTATGTCCAAAAAGTTACCATAACTCTTAATAATTTTTGACTGACAAGTGTGGATTTATCCATTTTCATTGAAACTGAATAATAAGCCTTAAAAGCTAAAATATGGAGGGCTATAAGTATATATACATATATATATATATATATATATATATATATATAAAGGTTAAGTGGAGGAGCTGTAGTGTGATCATCAAGCACACAACTATGTCTAGACCTACTGTGTATATTTTAACGTTGTTACTGATCTTGAGATCTTTTATATTATTTATTCTTTTCATATAGACGTATATGCACCAATTTTTAGTTTACTTATATCCTTATTTCATTTCCTCACTAGTGTATTTTTCACTGTTGGTGCCCTTGGGCTTATAGCCCTGAGATTTTCCATCTATGGTTATAGCTTAGCTAGTAATAATGATAATAATAGTAATAAGGTTTAGGTTGACTATCCTTTAGAGTTCGACCAAAGATGCCTGGTATAGAACTTTTGGTAATCTGTCCGGTTTGTTCACCAGTTATTTTAGACTTAACTGGATTGTATCCATGAGGCCCAGTCAAGTGAATTTGACATCACATTAGCCATCCCTTTTGGGTAGATTAGGGAGTGGACATCTGGGAGTCAGCTAGAGTAGGAATGAGATACTTGAAGTTATGTTATCTTATTTCATATATCAAGTTTTTCTTAATTTCTAAATATTTTTAGCTCCAGAACCCGTGACATTGAAATGGCACGGATGATGACTGACAGGATGGGTAGGGGCAAAATGACCACGAACACACATCAAGTAAATCCTTTGGGGCGCTCAGAATCAATGATTATGGAGATAAAGATGCCACATGCTTTATTTTAATGATATTGAGGAGTACAAAAAGTATTTGAACACATCCAGAGACTGTCTTTAGTAAATGATGAAACATTTAATTGCCTTATGTTTTTTAAGCTGCAAGTCAGGTATAAAAGTCCACAATGAAGTTTCTGAACATTTACCTTAAGACCATACTATCAAGATTAGGTTTTTCATTATTATCAACTTCTTATTTGAAAGACAAATAAAAGAAAACTGAATGAAACCCTCTGACCTCTATTTATTATACGGGTACCTATAAGGAATGAATAGTCAGTTTTATCAAAGCAACAGACTCTGGAAAATGAAGGTGAAAGTGTCCCCCCAAAATATGAAAAGGTGTGGACTAGGATTCACATAACTGGGAACTAACACTCTTAATTTATTTTTTAAAGAAAATTAGAAAGTTCAACCAGATAGAAATATCCAATCAATGAACTTCCATAACACTTTGAACATCATTAAGATTAATGTGATTAAATAGTTATATTTATATGAATTCTCTGAGAATGGATTTTCAGTGCCTCAACTTGTTGCCGGTCCCAAGCCCGGATAAATAGGGAGGGTTGGCGGTAGGAAAGGCATCCGGTCATGAAAGTTAGCCAAAACAACTATAGTCAGAAGGAAACTAATGTCCTTTACCATATTCATGTTTTGGGTAAAACAAAAAGCACATTTACAACATGATAGAGATAGAAATTCTAATGACAACTATTTTTTTTTTATTCTGAGAGAAACAAAGAATATGCTAACCTTTTAAAACATAGTGAAATAGGTCAATCTAATGCACCACTATGCAAAATTAATAGAATGAAACAAAAGTCAGGAAAGAACCTTATATTACAACTTGAGAAATTTAACCCTTTCGTGATCCCGAGCAGGACAAAATTGCTGTCGGGCTCAGGACATTTAGCTGAGGGCGAAATTTACACAACCACTGCTAAATGTTTTTCTTTGTCTCGATGCAGTCAAACTATAACAGATATGAACTTTTGGCTTATTGCATTATTCCAATGAATGATTGAACGTGTTCCGGTGTAATATTTCGGTAATGCTTAGAAATATTTATGAAAGCAAAGAAAACGTGAAGATTTTGCAAGAATCGTAAGATTATGATTTAAAATAGTAACATAAAATATAATATTTTTGTTAGGAGACTTTATTTTGTATGAAAATGAAGTCTAAATGGCCGATCTCTCAAGTTGTATCAATGGTTTCGATATAATTATGATTGGTAATAAACAGTTGCAATTGTTTACAATTATACAAATACGGATAGAAAAACTTGTTTATGCAAGCCTGAAATTGTTAGTAAAAACGAGCATTAGGGGGTTCGCTGTGAAATTGTGTTGGCAATTTGCGTAATAAATAAGTAATGAATAAATGCAATAAAAATAAAAAATTGCAATGGATGGCTGCAGAAAGTTACTTTATAGTTTATAATTCAAATATGTAAGTTTATTTTGAAAGAGATTGAGGAATCACAGAGAAAGACGGAAAATATATTTTCATCTTTATGCAATTAAATTTACGATAAAATTTTATATATTCAAATTTCTTTAGTTTTACAATATTTTACACCATGCAAATCTACAAGGAATGACATTTTCATTGATATATGGAACATAACAATTGCAATTATTTGCGAATGCACAAACTTGGTTGTAACAATTATTTATTGCACTTTGGCAATTTGCATAATAAATAAATCATGAATAACGCTAGGAAAAAAAGAATATTGCTATGGAAAACTGAATCAATTTTCTATCTAGCTCATCAATAAAATATATATGCTTTGGCAGAAAGAAAATTACCTATCGTACAGGAAAGATTTTGATCTCTATACCACTAAATTTCTAATATTTTCATATCGAAATATTCTTAGTTTTGTAACAAATGTCTCAACACATCTTCATCTATGGGCCTTTGGATTCCTTGGTCTTGAAAATGGTATTTTAGCTGCGAAAATAAACGCTCTAGGTTATTTCGAAGCTCCGATGTTAACAAAAACATTTTGTAGAATCCAAGATGGTGGCCATATGAGACTCTGGGCAAATTGAAACCTTGTTTTTTATTATTCATACCATATGGTTTCGAAAAAATGAATAGTTTTCATATTCTCCACAAAAATTAAACGAAACTCAAAATTCAAAAACAGTGAAGTTGATTGTTCAGTCAAACTGTAGATTAAGAAATGAGTGAATAAATTCTTGTGACATTGAACTAATGATTCGTATCTTGATTCACAAACATATAAAACAAACAAACATACATAACACACAATGACAGCAATGGATACTTTTAATATACATTCAATATTGAAAAATATAATGCTTTAACTCCTATTATGTCTGAAATTACGTTCATGAATGTACCGTACCGCACACGTTCATATACTGTAGCGATTTTTTTTTTTTTTGTAATATCGTTATCACTCTCCCTCGCACTGATAACCTGTTTAAGTCTGTATGTTCTTGAATCATTTTGTTTTAGTTTATGTGCTGTTCTTGCCTGGAACGGGTTGTATATAATTTAAGCCCCGCTGAAATAAAGTTAGTTGCATTCACCTCACTTTTCATTTATCACCTAACTGGCGCCTCGTACATTGGTGACCACCGGAGTGTCCAGCTCCCTCTTGCCTTCCCCCCAATGCTGTGTCATACTCTTTGATGATGCCACCTTTACACACTGACTCTGCTATCAACGCCACACCCCTGAAACCACCGTCCTTTGCCAGTAGAGAAGCTTTCGCTTGGTTCCAGAGTGCTGAAGTCCAGTTTCGCATAAACTGTGTGACTCAATCAAGCACTAGAGCAGATCATGTTCTCGCAGTGACCCCTATGGACACTTTTCTGGAAATCTCCGATTGGCTGTGCAAGCAAGGTGATACCCTCAAATAATACCTCCAGGAGCAGTATTTACCATCGCTAGCCACCCACATGGAGAAACTATTTCAGCCCTTTCAACAACTCGTGAAGTGAATCTACTTTGTGTCCTTTGTGTACAGCACCTACCCAATCCTGTACGCGCTGCCATCCCAATGTCGATATTTTTCTCTTGAAGGACCTACAAGTCCTCCATCAAGGCATCCACGCCTGACAAAGTGGACAACTATTCAACATCAACCGAAGGAGACGTGTATACGGTAGGACAGAGACGGATACCCTGTGACATGCTGGAGCGTCAACAAAACCTCCCACCAGCCACTACTCATTCAGGCCCCAACCAACAGCCTCTACAGCCCCTTCCTGATGCCCATCGGCCATAGTTATGCTACTACCACTCAGGGTTCCAGTCTGCTGTGAATAATTGTGTGCATGGTTGTCAGCAGCTAAAAACTTGTAGGTAGGCCATCGCTTGCTGCGGTGGCCTCCCCTGTCACTAATCTTTTCTTTTTACATGATACAGGTACAAGCTTGTGATTTCTGGTAGGCAATGGTGTTTGCCATTCTTTTCTGCCAAGGACACTCTCCAGGACACGACGTAGTCTGTCTTAAGTCTGCTGACATCCGCCTGATAGCTACCAATTGATCCGTGATACTCATCGACGGTTATGAAACTCTCACATTATCGTTTGGAAACACCAAATATAATTGGAAGTTTCTCATTGCTGACGTCACATTGCCAATCCTCATTGCGGACATCCTCTCACATTTTCAACTCCTGGTTGATGTCACTCACCATTGGATAGTCAACACGGATTCGTACTCCTCGACACCTCTCCAACCCGCCCCCTCCCAATCAGCGCACCCACGGATGCCTATTCCCACCTGCTCATGTTGTACCCAGATGTTGTCCGTCCAGAACACCCATGGTTCCCACTAAACATGGTATTTATCACCATATCAAGACAATGAGGAACCCATTGATTGCCAGATTCAGACGTGTGGCACCGGATCGTTTGGAAGCCGCTAAACAAAAGTTCACCGAAATGGAAGAAATGTGCCTTTGCCAAAGGCCTCAAGCCCATGGTTGTCACCCTTACACATCGTCCTGAAGAAAGATGGCTCTCTAGGTCCATGTGGGGATTACAGGTGCCTGAACATGCATAGAGAAAAGGATCACTACCTGCTCCCAAACATTTGTCGACGTGACCTCCTATTTACATAAAGCAAAGGTTTTCTCATTGCTTGACATACTGAAGGGGTACCCATGAACCCAGAAGATATCTCCAAGACTGCCATCACCAGCCCTTTCGGTGCTGACACCAATTACTCCTGTTTTGGCCTTCGCAATGCTGGGGCCACTTTTCAATGTCTCTTGGATATCATCTTAGGGGACCTTCCCTTCTGTGCATGTTACGAGGACGACACACTTGTGTTCTCTTCCTCCAAAAAGGAACACATCCATCATCTAGGCATCATCCTCAACCACCTACAATAGAACGGCCTTGCAGTCCGGTGCAACAAGTGTACCTTTACCACCAATGGAAGTATCATTCGTAGGGCACTGCATCACCCCTGAAGAGTCCACTCCCTCCCTGAGAAGGTAGCAGCCGTTCAGAACTCTGCCACGCCATCAAACATCAAAGCACTGCAAGAATTCTTGGGCAGGATCAACTATTATCACTGTATCCTGCCAGCCAACGCTGCCATCTTGCCCCCCTCTACGCCTCCCTCAAAGGCAAGCCAAAAGATCTGAAGTGGGGTCCCTTTCAAGAAGCGACCTTCTGCAACGCAAAGAATGCCCTATTAACCACTGCTGGTCTCACTTTTCCCAAGTCACATGCACCACTCCTATCCACCGATGCCAGCATCGTAGCTATTGGTGCAGTACTCAAGCAGGTGGTCAACGGATTTCCCCGCACATTGGCCTTTAACAGTAGAAAACTGTCCAAGGTGGAATACGGCTATTCTGCCTTCGACCTTGAATTGATGGTGGTACACTTGGCTTTCCGTCACTTTCGCCACTTCTTTGAAGGTAAGCCCTTTGTCATTCGCACGGGCCACATGCCTCTGGTGTATACCTTCACTTGACAGTCCGACGCCTGGTCTTGCCATCAACATTGGCATATCTCTGCCGTGGCTGAGTACAATTTTACCTTTCAACACGTACCTGGGAAAATGAATCCCGTTGCCGATGTCCAGTCAAAAAACCACATTGGCCACCATTCACCTGGGATTAGATTACAACGCCTTGGCAAAGCCCAACAAAAAGATCCATAGTATCAAGCTTATAGGACATCCTGCACATCTCTCCATTAGGAGGACGTTCCTCTCGACAACTCCAATGCTACCTTCCTTTGTGATGTCAGTACAGGTAGACATAGACCGTGGATTCCTGCTCTCATGCACCGGCAGGTGTTTGATTTCATCTATGGTCTTTCTCATCCCTCGTGCTGTTCTTCTGCACAGTAATGAAGACAGAGTGCATTTGGCATGGCATTACTAAGGATTGGGTCAGCACCTGTACTTCATGCCCAACCTTAAAAATACGTCGACACAGATTCAGGAGTGCACCTTCCTCAACCTCAGCGGGACTGTGCCTTCATTCACGTCGATGTTGTAGGTCCCTTACTCACATCACAAGGACATCGTCAACTGTTTACTGTCATCGACCGCTCCACTCATTAGGCTGAAGCCATTCCCATGGAAACTGCTACACCCACCTTGTGTACATCTGCCTTACTCTCAAGATGTATAGCAGGATTTGGTATCCCTGACCATATTACTTCTGAAAGGGGTACCACTTTCATCTCTCAATTAATTGAGGACATCATTAGCAAATCTCCTGGGAATCACCCAACATTAGACAACCGTGTACAACCCTGCTGCCAACGGAATGGTTGAACGTTTTCACCACATCCTTAAAGCAGCTTTGATGTCCAGCTGCAACGACTCCAACTGGTTTACTCAGCTTCCCTGGATTCTCTTGAGACTAAGGACCATTCCTAAGGACACCCTGGATGTCTTGGCAGCTGAAATGGTGTATGGCGATCAGTTGGTCGTCCCTGCCGAATATTTTCTGTCAACAATCTCTTCCGGCAATCTCCAGCGCTTACGTCATGTTGTGGGAAAATTTACTCCTTGTCACTAAAATTTTAAGCCCCCAGTAAAATAACACATACTGACAGATTTGCATAAGGCATCTGCATGCTGCTAACATCCCCTTACATGAGCCCTTTCCTCGTGATCTGTCAAACAACGAAAACATTCTTACTAAATATTTGTGGCAAAGAAGACTGGGCCTCCATTGATCGCCTTAAACCTGCATATCTCATGCAAAATGACCTGTCTACAATGCGCCTCTCCAGAGCAGGGTGGCCTAATTCACATGTATGTCGTTTTTTAGGGAGAAATCATGCACTGCACGTATATCACATATGTCCGTACACTGTAACTGTGTTTGAATTTTTGTGCCATTCTTGCTTGGAACGGGTTGCACATAAATCCATGTTCCGTCGAAATAAAGTTAGTTCCATTCACCTCGCTTCTCTGTTATCACCTAACTGGCCCCTCGTACAGTACAACAAATGCACAAGGCATCTGCATGCTGCTAACATCCCCTTTCCTCGTGATCTGTCAAACAACTAAAACATTCTTACCAGATGTTTGTGGCAAAGAAGACTGGGTCTCCATTGATTGCCTTAAATCTGCATATCTCATGCAAAATGACCTGTCTACAGTGCGCCTCTCCATAGCAGGGCGGCCTACTTCATATGTATGTCTTTTTTTTTAGGGGGAAACCATACACCACACATATATCACACACGTTTATTGTATATAATCGTTATTGCTCTCCCCTTGCACTGATAACGTGTTCAAGCCTGTATGTTCTTGGATCATTGTGTTTGAATTTTTGTGCCGTTCTTGCTTGGAACGGGTTGCACATAAACCCATGTTCTGTCGAAATAAAGTTAGTTCCATTGACCTCGCTTCTCTATTATCACCTAATTGGCACCTCGAACAGTATGACAAACTCATACCAATATCTTCATCATAAAATTATATTTAAGTTATGTTTGCTTGTTTAGTATTCCACTAATGTTTCTGGGTAATTTGTATTTGTTTCCCAGCTTTCTCAATATGTCTGTTCTTCTTTTCCAACAATCGCTATTAAATAATGAAATTTTCTTGTGTTTTCGTGTGAATTAGGTTATCCTTTGAATTAGCTTATCATACCTTTAACTCTTTTTATAATAATGGTATATCTAAGGTTTTGAAGTTGCCTTAACTTAAGGATGTGTAAACTGTTTCTCTATATCAGCCCAATTTTTCTAGTTATTTTTTTTTTCTTCAGAATATCAATCACGGTGTTTACTGTTTTTGTTAAAGTTTTGACAGTTTTTACATCAATTTAATAGTTGAAAGGCAACAGAAAAACATCACTTTTTACAAATATCATAAACTTCTCGGTCATCCGTGTGCATAATTCTGTCCCCTAACATATCGCAAGACCTTATTTTTTCTTTATTGTTTTGCCAGTTGCCGTACCATGCATCCTGGCAATGCCTCCACTTTGCAATACGATTTTATCACAAAATGAAATATGCATTTAATTAGTGTGATGTAAAATTTTGCGTATTTATAAAAAAAAAAAGATAGTTAATCCTCGCTGAATATATTGTTCGTTGTGTAGATAATATTGGTTTAGTGAAGGAAATATGTTTGTTATGCAACAATTTTCTAATACAGTTTATGCCATTTGAAACCCTAGCAGTTATGGTATGCAAAATGACTGGACAACTCCGTTAGCAAATGATAGATTAATGACAAAGAAGCACAAGAGCCTAATTAGATCAAGTTCTTCTCCTGCTTAGATATATATCGGTTGATCAAGTAACTTGCACGTATATATTTAATTAACGGGATAATCTTGGATTAATAATTCAACAAACAATAATTTTCCTAAACGTATCTACCTTCCTTTCCATCCTTTTAACACAATGTCAACCTACCTTCCTTTGTCTTTGTACATATATGTATGTATATGTATATACATACATACATACATACATACATACATACATATATATATATATATATATATATATATATATATATATATATATATATATATATATATACATACATATATATATATATATATATATATGTATATACATATGTATATAACAATAATGTAGAATTAGGCTAATGACGTACTGTCCTTTTCATTCGTCATTTTGTTCTTGTAATGCCAGATGCGTTTCTTGGGTCAACAAGACTTGGTAAGGATAACGTTCGCTAAAGTACACATACTAATATGCAGGAGGACAATATTCTGTGATATGATTCCATTTGTCAAATTTTTGCATGAATCAGTGTTGTTAAGTTTAAAGGAATACATACCTTAGTTGAAGATGATTTATATTATTATTTTCAAGTGATATATTGTGAAGGTATATAACCAAGTATTAGAATGCTAGAAACTCTTAGTATTGACGGATGATTTGGTATTGGAAGAAAGAAGGAATCAGTAATTTTAGGAAAATCGCTTGATGAAACAATACACAGTGAAAAATTATTATATAAGAAATTAGCAATGAATAAAATAACTAAATCAGATTGAATAGAGTTAAAGGAAAGAATCAACAGCAAAAATATGAAAAAGAAGAAAGCTTTAGTGATAAAAGAAGTAAAGGGGAAATCTATTTTATGACCGTTGGTGATTGTGGTCCCACACTGTCTAATGGAAGAGAAAAGGAAATCCTCAATTTGTCCCAACATGGTACAGGCAGCAATATAATACACCCTATATATCCCTCTACAAACGGAGGGGTCCATGGCTTTATTTTTGAAAATATTTCACAATAAGGATCATAATAGGACATTTGACTCATAATAACTTTTTAGATAGAGTTAGGGCTTTGTTTTTTTGGGGGAAAAAATTCTCTCTCTCTCTCTCTCTCTCTCTCTCTCTCTCTCTCTCTCTCTCTCTCTCTCTCTCTCTCTCTCTCTCTCTCTCTCTCTCTGTCATTTTATTATTATTATTATTATTACTATCCAAGCTACAACCCATGTTGGAAAAGCAAGATGCTATAAGCCCATGGGCTCCAACAGGGAAAAATAGCCCAGTGAGGAAAGGAAATAAGGAAATAAATAAATGAAGAGAACAAATTAACAATAAATCATTCTAAAAACAGTAACAACGTCAAAACAGACATGTCATATATAAACTATTAACAACATCAAAAACAAATATGTCATAAATAAACTATAAAAGACTCATGTCCGCCTGGTCAACAAAAAAGCATTTGCTCCAACTTTGAACTTTTGAAGTTCTACTGATTCAACCACCTGATTAGGAAGATCATTCCACAACTTGGTCACAGCTGGAATAAAACTTCTAGAATACTGTGTAGTATTGAGCCTCAGGATGGAGAAGGCCTGGCTATTAGAATTAACTGCCAGCCTAGTATTACGAACAGGATAGAATTGTCCAGGGAGATCTGAATGTAAAGGATGGTCAGAGTTATGAAAAATCTTATGCAACATGCATAATGAACTAATTGAACGACGGTGCCAGAGATTAATATCTAGATCAGGAATAAGAAATTTAATAGACCGTAAGTTTCTGTCCAACAAATTAAGATGAGAATCAGCAGCTGAAGACCAGACAGGAGAACAATACTCAAAACAAGGTAGAATGAAAGAATTAAAACACTTCTTCAGAATAGATTGATCACCGAAAATCTTGAAAGACTTTCTCAATAAGCCTATTTTTTGTGCAATTGAAGAAGACACAGATCTTATATGTTTCTCAGAAGTAAATTTACTGTCGAGAATCACACCTAGAATTTTGAAAGAGTCATACATAATTAGAGAAACATTATCAATACTGAGATCCGGATGTTGAGGAGCCACTGTCCTTGACCTACTTACAATCATACTTTGAGTTTTGTTAGGATTCAACTTCATACCCCATAATTTGCACCATGCACTAATTCTAGCTAAATCTCTATTAAGGGATTCACCAACCCTAGATCTACATTCAGGGGATGGAATTGATGCAAAGAGAGTAGCATCATCTGCATATGCAACAAGCTTGTTTTCTAGGCCAAACCACATGTCATGTGTATATAGTATGAAAAGTAATGGGCCAAGAACACTACCCTGTGGAACACCGGATATCACATTCCTATAATCACTATGGTGCCCATCAACAACAACTCTTTGAGATCTATTACTTAAAAAATCAATAATAATGCTAAGAAACGACCCACCCACTCCCAACTGTTTCAGTTTGAAAACAAGGGCCTCATGATTAACACGGTCAAAGGCAGCACTAAAATCAAGGCCAATCATACGAACTTCCCGACCACAATCAAGGGATTTCTGTTCAGCATTGGAGATTGTAAGAAGGGCATCACATGCTCCAAGGCCTTTACGAAAACCAAATTGCAAACTAGGGAGTAGATGATTACCTTCAGCAAACCTATTAAGACGTTTTGCCAGAAGACGTTTAAAAAACTTTAGATAATATGGGAGTTATGGAAATTGGGCAGTAATCAGTGGACTTGAGCTACCACAAACACATTTACATAGAGGAGTAACATTACCAATTCTCCAACTAGTGCTAAAAGCTCCTCTTCTTGCTAACTTGCGCAAAATAACAGATAACTTTGGAGCTAAGAAATCTGCTGTCTTTATAAAAAACAAAGGAAAAATACCATTTGGGTCTACACCTCCATAAGCATCAAGGTCCATCAACAGAGCTTTAATCTCACGAGATCGAAAAGCTAAACTCGTTAGTTTAGCCTCAGGAAAACAGGAATGAGGAAGTTCAAGTTTTTCATTACTCTGTTTACTGTCAAAAACATCAGCCAAAAGGGTTGCCTTTTCCTTTGGACAGTGAGTGACTGAGCCATCTGGTTTAAGTAAAGGAGGAACTGTTACATCTACACCAAAGAGTGCAGATTTAAGGGTAGACCACCATTTATGTTCCTGAGTTGTACCAGAAAGTGTTTCTTTTATGGTTAAATTGTACTCCTTTTCGGTTGAGGCATAAACTCTCTGAGCAAAAGCTCGAAGCTGAGTATAGTTGTTCCAGGTCAAATCTGATCTGTTACCCTTCCAAAGATGATAGGCCTCCTGCTTCTCCAAATAAGCACGTCTACAATCATCATTGAACCACGGTTTGTCCTTCACTCGGTACCTCAGCACACGAGAAGGGATACGCCTATCAATTATGTTGACTAGATTCTCATTCAAAGGGACAACAGGATCTACACTATTATATAATTGTGACCAATTCAAGCACAAAAGATCATGTAAAATCCCATTCCAGTCTGCTTGGGATTTCATATAAATTTTACAAGAATATGATATATCAGGGACAGGCTGCTCAGTCTTCGCTAATAATGAAATCAAGGCATGATCAGATGTCCCGACTGGAGAACCAACCTTACTAGTTATAACGCCAGGGGAGTCAGTGTATACGAGGTCCAAGCAATTACCAGACCTGTGAGTAGCTTCATTTATGATTTGCTCACAGCCTGATTCAGAGGCAAAGTCTAAAGCTCTTAAGCCATGGCGATCGGTAGGAGAGATAGAACTTAACCACTCCCTATGGTGAGCATTAAAATCACCAACAAAGACAAAAGAAGCCTTTCTATCATCTTGTATCTTAGCCATAATGGTAAGAAGACAATCGAAGATAGAATCATCTATGTCTGGATTCCGGTAGATCGAACACAAATAAAAGTTGTTATGCCTGCCACAAACTTTTATTACCTGAATCTCATGACATCCACATTGATAGCAGGACTTATGAGAAGCAGGGTACTCGGTCCTAATATACACCGCCATTCCCCTGGCCCTAGGGATGGCATCACGTTTCAACATTATTGGCTTCTTAAAACCAGTTATAAGGAGATTTTGCTATGAAGGAACTCTGTTCTTTCTATTCATTACACCTTTTTTACCTCTCTATTGTCTAGGCTTTATTAAGACATTTTCTTAACGATGACAAGTAATTTTTTGAGGGTCGTAACATGCAATAATAGTATATGTCTTTTTATTTGGTTTCACATACTGTAGTTCTAACCGACTGTATTACATGAAAACACAGACACACACATTCATACATACATATATATATATATATATATATATATATATATACATATGTACATATATACATATATACATATATACATACATAACATACATACATACATACATATATATATATATATATATATATATATATATATATACATACATACATACATACATACATACACACACACCTTACTGTAAGGTCAAAATGTAAGAACAAGAATGACTTAGACTTGTCATTATTGTTAGAAATATTTATGAAAACTAAAATGTAAACAGATGTAGGATACTTTCTATTGAAGTTGACCATGCATTTTCTTTTTGCTTTCAGTTATTTGAGTTCGTAATTTTTATTAAAAAGGACATCACTAAAGGTCTCCAATAATATTGGTGATCGTGGATGTGTTATATATTCTTAGTATAAAAGTACATAAATTAATTTTATTGAACAAGAACACTTGTCTAGAAAATAGATTTACTTGATAATGTGTATCATGAATACATTGATATATCTGTTTTTAGTATATACTAATCCTTTTTTGCCCTTACATATAAAATCTTGATGTTTATGCTCGATCATTTTTGTTATTAACATCTTTGAATAAGTGCTTGGATGAAATGCCCTGTGTAGAGAAACTGCTCAGTTATCATATCCCTTCATTTGCTCAATCTATTATGGCCAAAAATCTTTCCCTGAGCTTAGTTTTTTGAGTAGCCTATGTATTATTATTATGAAGTATATGCATTAAATAATTTTTTTCTTTCTAAAGGTAGTTTTCATCATCATCATCATCTCCTATTGACGCAAAGGGCTTCGGTTAGATTTCACCAGTCGTCATTATCGTGAGCTTTTAATTCAATACTTCTACAGTCGTCTTTTACTTCGCGCTTCATAGTCCTTAGCCATATAGGACTAGGTTTCTAACTCTTCTAATGCCCTGTGGAGTCCAGCTGAACATTTGATGAACTAATCTCTCTTGGGGAGTGCGAAGAGCATGCCCAAACCATCTCCATCTATCCCTCATCATGATCTCATCAACACATGACACTCGAGTAATCTCTCTTATAGTTCCATTTCTAATTCTGTCCTGCCATTTAATGGATAATTTCCTTCTGAGGGCTTTGTTCTCCAATCTGCCAAATCTTTTGGAGATTGTTTCATAGTCATACCATGACTCATGTCCATATAGTGACACCGATCTCACTAAACTGATATATAGTAGGATTTTGCATGTAATTTCATAAAACTTGATTTCCAAATTTTACATAATCTAGCCAATGTCTGATTTAGTTTTTTTCAATCTTTCACTAAACTAGGTATGCACATAAACATATTCAACCCCCTCTCTCTCTTTACTAACAACAACCCAATGGTTTAACGTGGATAAGCAACATAGATTAAGTGAATTATTTCCCGTCAAATTCAGTAATGATATCATTTCATCGAGTGTACTCTCAATAATAATAACAATAATAATGATGATAATGATAATATCTTTCATACATATTAAAATAAATGTATGGAATATAATCTGTTGATTATCCCGGACAGAGAAACCTTGTTAAAGGATATTCATAATCACAAAAAAACAAAAATATACAATTAATAGAAATGCTAGAAAATTCAATCAAAATTATTTGGTTAATAAAAATCGCCCTATTATTCATTTCATTTACAGTATTATTATTAGAGATCATAGTTACTAAATATTTAAATGATTCCACCTCATTAATGCTTTTTTCTTCCAATGATATTTCATCTTCCATTGCATATTCCATTTTCATCATCCCTGTCTTTTTCCTACTTATCTTGAGTCCAACCTTGTGTGATATTTCATGCATTCTGTTAAGCAAGCATTGCAAATCCTGTGGTGTTCTGCTAATAAGGATAGCATCATCAGCATAATCTAGGTCTGCTAATTTCCTTTTACCAGTCCAGTCCAATCCCTCTCCACCATCTCCAACTGTTCTACGCCTTACAAAATCCATGAGGAGGATGAACAACATAGGTGTAGTGAATTATATCCCGTTGAATTCAGTAATGATTTTTTTTTTACTTAATTTTCCTATGTACAGAATACTTAAAACTGTCAAATTCCAGTCAGGAGTTTGAGACCCAGGATTATGGATCATAGAAAGGGTTTTGATTTAATTCAAACCTTTGGAAATAGTTTTATGATGTTATTACGTATAACACTATTTTTATAATTACAAACCATACCGAATGCTATTAACGCAGAAGCACTTTATTTTTGGTTTAAAATTATCAATACAAACCCACATAAAAGTAGAATTTTTTTATTACTTGTTTTATTCTAGAATAAATTAACTTTGGAACTAGCAACATGATTATGGAATATTCTTTATTTTTGTAATTATGAATCGAATATTTATCATATTACATACGTTTATATCATGACATGATTTTGCGGCTTTATACCCCTTCTCGTCTATCTGTGTTGAGGACGGAACAGTCGGAACAGTATTCTGTGGAAGACTCTTGAAAGCTATTTCAGTTTTGGAGAATTTTTTTGTTTAATAACATAACACTCTGCCACAAGTATCTATTATTGTATATGTTTTTTGGAAATATGATATCTTTTAGATACAGGCATAGTAAATATTGCTGTTCTTATATTACTATTCAGTTAAACTTTTTTTATCTATATTTTTTTTTTTTTTTTTTTATGTCATTTTACAATTTACCTGGTAATTTACAACGCCACTTGATGCATTCAATTATTTAAGGTGAAAATTTTCCATCTGTCCTGTCTGTGACAAGGAAGATTAAGCATTCAAGACTTAATGTAATTACATTTAGTAATGAATTTTATGTCGTTATTGTGCGAACGTAACGTCAAGTAAAAGTAATTCTGTCACCCTAATACTCCCTTATATAATAAAAAGCAAGTGTTTAGAAATATATATATATATATATATATATATATATATATATATATATATACAGTATATATATATGTATATATATATATATATATATATATATATGTATACATATATATATATGTATACATATATATATATATATATATATATATATATATTTATATATATATATCTATATATATATATATGTATACATATATATATGTATATATATATATATATATATATATATATATATATATATATATTTATATATATATATCTTGTCATGCTGACTGGCAGGGGGGAGAGGAAATAGTCATTTCCTAAAGAGAGCGGGTATCCCGAGATGTACACTCGGAAACCACACACTCCCACAAATTGTTAAACCATCGGGTTGTTGTTAAGCGAGAGAGAGGTGGGGGGGGGGGTTAGGGAACGGTTGAATATTTATGTTCATATCTATCTAAATATTTAGCCATCATTTTTGACTGGTCGCGTACACTATAATGAAAAATATAATATTCACATTTATTTACAAATATCTCATACGCATGAGATATGGCTTGTTGGTTTGTTTTCTCGTTTTCCTTCAGATAAGACTAATTATTTGGTCCGTAATGGAATTAGCGTGAATAATAAGGCGATTGTTATTAACCAAATAATTCTAATTAAATTTTCTAGCATTTTTATTAGTTTTATATTTTTGTTGTTTTGTGATATTGAACATCCTTCAACAAGGGTTTCTCTGCCACTGTAATGATTGCGGGAAAATCAACAAATTATTTTTCATACATTTATTTTAATATGTATGACATATTATTATTATTATTATTATTATTATTATTATTATTATTATTATTATTATTATTACTTGCTAAGCTACAAGTCTAGTTGGAAAAGCAGGATGCTATAAGGCCAAGGGCTCCAACAGGAAAAATAGCCCAGTGAGGAAAGGAAAAAAGGAAAAATGAAATATCTTAAGATCAGTAACAATATTAAAATAAATATTTCCTATATAATCTATAAAAACTTTAATAAAAGAAGAGGAAGAGAAATAAGATAGAATAATGTTCACGAGTGTACCCTCAAGCAAGAGAACTCTAACCCAATACAGTGGAAGACCTTGGTACAGAGGCAATGGCACTACCCAAGACTAGAGAGCAATGGTTCGATTTTGGAGTTTCCTACTCATAGAAGAGCTGCTTACCATAGCTAAATAGAGTCTTCTACCCTTACCAAGAGGAAAGTGGCTACTGAACAATTACAGTGCAGTAGTTTAACTCCTTGGGTGAAGAAGAATTGTTTGGTAATCTCAGTGTTACAGGGGTATGAGGACAGAGGAGAATCTGTAAAGAATAGGCCAGACTATTGAGTGGATGTGTAGGCAAAGGGAAATTGAACCGTAACCAGAGAGAAGGATCCAATGTAGTACTGTCTGGCCAGTCCAAGGGCCCCATAACTCTCTAGCAGTAGTATCTCAGCGGATGGCCTTCATTTATTATTATTTTTTTTTTTTATGATTAGTTTTCCTTCTTGAAAAGGCCACTTCAAAAAATGCTCTTCTGCCTCTTTCTTTACTCTTTCTCTTTTCCCTTGCCTTCTTTTCTTTCGTCCTTCCTCCATCCTCCGCACTGCTGTCTCCCTCTTCTTTAGGCCCTACTTTGCCCCTACTCCTCTCCATCTAAGACGCTTTTCTCTCTTTCTGTCGTCATTCCACCCCCCGCCCTTCTCCAAGCTCTCCTGCTTCCTTTCTCTTGTCCTTTCGTACTAGACCCTTTCCATCCTAGTGAGTGATGAGTATACAGCGCGCTCCAGCATCCAGGTAAAATTACCGAGAATGTTAATTATAAATGTCCATCAGTTGTCCGTGGCACCATTGGTCAGGTTGTAATCAACACCTGTAAATATAAATGACGCAAGCAATGTAAATTATATTCTGGTTAATATGTTCTTTGATCGATAAGAGTCAGGCAACTGATATTAAAGGGATGTGGAGCCTTGTCTCCCTGTGTTTAGATTTGAATGCCGCTCATGAAGGGCAGAGGCAAGGACCAGTGACATTACCCTAGATAGCAGGACAATCCCCTAGAGACTGACCATATATTCATATGATCAGCACCTAAGCCCCCTCTGCACCCAAACTATGACTAGGGAGGGCCAGGCAATGGCTGTAGATGACTCAGCAAGTAGAACTACAGGCTTCTCCAAATCCCCCACTCTTATCTCACTAGGATTGTGAGGTTTCTGACATTACAAGAAACGGTCGCGCTTGAAGTGACTTGAATCCCAGTCCGGCAGAACGCCAGTAATGGACGTTTTCAACAGGTCACCACAACCACGGTATCCGTAAATTATCAAGAGGTAATGGTGTTTTCGCCACGGAAGGGAAGTTCCAGCGATTTGATCATGTTCCCATAAAGATTGTCTTGGCGTTTTGATAGATGACAAATGATAACGTATTGTTGTAAAAGACAATAATGATAGTATTACTGCCTGGATAATAACAAATTTTGAGCAATAAACTGCATACCACTCGTGTGACCATGTTTTCAACGAAGCATTCATCTAGAGAGAGAGAGAGAGAGAGAGAGAGAGAGAGAGAGAGAGAGAGAGAGAGAGAGAGAGAGAGAGAGACCATTACAGCACTTGACATGCCATTAAGTAAGAGTTCTCTCAAAAGAGTTTAATTTTAGATATTTGGATCACTTGTTTGGTCATGGTTAGGAGTGGTCTCCAAGAAATATCAATTTATTGGGAGATATATTTAATTTAGGGGCCTTTGTATTTTTTATATCATCGATTAGACTTCATGAAAAGAAATATGTTGATTTTAGTATGTGCAAATATATGAATGTGTTAGTGTTTGAAATAATTAGATCACCATTTTCGAAAACCTGGTGAAAAATTGTTTTGATGTCCTTCTTCAGAGCGAAGCTGTGCCTTATCGGCGGCTCCTTATGACATAATAATAAAAAATAAATACGTGGTGGGTTGAATTTTTTCCCCGAAAACTAATACGAAAAAAAAAAAGTATAGAATTATATTTTGACAGGAAAATAGGTTTTTACAGAGTAGTCATCACTCCTGTAGTACTCATATGAATATCAGCATCTGTATCATCAAATGAAAATTTCTCCAATTGGTATCCATGATACAAGGCAAGAAGCAAATATCTTGATTTTTACCCCATCTCTAACCTATGGCTGGAAAATTTGGCATCTGCTTGATGTAACTTTAGATCTTTTGTGAATGACTCTATGAGCTAATATTGAAGGAAGTATTTCAAAGTTTACAAAAAGCAGATTCTTTCTCAGATCATCAAAGACAGCTGCTAGTTGAAGCAGATGGACCAAAAGCATTCGTAAAGTTTTTAGAGCACTGTTAACGTTGGCAATTTTGCCAACTTTGCCGCAAAGGTTGGGGACTTTTCAAGATTTTAAATTCTTTATTGAACCCCTCAGAAGTATTTAGGCGCATACGGACTGGTCTGGGAATTTGAGAAATGCTACAGTTTGAGCTTTTTATTTCTTTATTTGGTATGTTATTACAATTTTGTGAAAAGTTTCCTTTCTGTGCAGATTCTGTTTTTGAAAGCTCTTATATTCTGACCACAATTTTTAAATGTGAATTACCATAGAATAATTTGTACACTTGCTGAGAAATAGGAGGTAAGCCTCATTTTTAATTTTTTTTTTTTCGTTTGGTTTAGTTGGACAGGATAACTTACTTCAAGTAAAGTATGATCGTCTTTTGAAAAAGGAAGTATTTTCACAAAGGGAGTTCTCCCTATTCTCTCTTTCAATCTTTCTGATTCAAACTAATTTTATATTTACTTTATAATAATATTAAAAACAACAAGGTCTTCGACAAACCTGGGAGAGATAGGAACCGAAAGTTGGCCTCCAAGTAACTATATTTAGCGAGAAACGCAGGCATTTATATGCCCCTATAGGATACATAACGATGGCAATCGTATAACAAGAATTTGAATAAAGTCAACATTAGCATGTGTACATTCAAGGGTTTTTGTTATTTATGTTGAAGTCGTTACAGTTATAGAGGTACCTAAGATTAATATTGGCATATGGATTGAAAATATAATAACGGTGATGAAACGAGTTGAAATTAGAATATGTTATATTTAACAGTTTTTGTCATTTAGGTTGGTCGGAGTCCGATTGTGGTTACTATGCACGCTGTTTGGAAGAAGAAGAAGAGTATTTTTCTTTATTCTCGACAAATCTGAAGGAGGAAAGGTTTCATAGTGACAAGGAATGGGCTTGTATATTGCAGTGTAAACTATGGCTTTCAAGATTACGTATGCATGAAGACTGTTGCGTCGTGTATGTCTTTTGGTATGTGTTGGTTTGCGTATGTCTTTTAGTATGTGTTGGTTTGCAGGAGGCTTGTAAGTCTGACGGCATGGGTTAAATTTCCCCACTATGTGATGCAGTCGCTGGAGATCATTGGAGGAGGTGGCTGATGGAAGAGTTTCCGCAATGATGATCAACGGGTCACCATATACCAATTCTTCTTTTGTGACATTCATGGCATCCTTAGGAGAGGTCCACAGTCTGAAAAGGATCCAGAAAAGTTGTGGAAACCAGCTGGAGTTGGTGCAGCTGGATATTAAAGCTGCTTTAAGGGTGCGATGGAAACATTCCACCATTCCGTTGGCTGCAGGGTTTTAAGTGGTACTCTGATGTAGGGTGATGCCTAGAAGATTTTCTAATGATGTTCATAATTGATAGGTGAAGATGGTACCCCTGTCGGAAGTGGTGGTCTCTGGGATACCAAATACTGCTTTCCATCTAGAAAGTAAGGCAGTAGCACATGAGGCAGATGTTGCATCTTGCATGGATTTGGCTTTAGGCCAATGAGTAGAGTGATTGATAACTGAAAAGATAACAGTGTGCTTGTGATGTTGGTAGTGGGCCACCACATCAACGTGAATGTAGGTAAAACGATGTTGAGGCTGATAAAATGTGCCTACACCTAAATTCGTGTGTCAATGCAGTTTTGAAGTTTGACTTGAAAACCAGGTTTGCACCCAATCCTTGTCATCTTTAACAATGGCATACCTTATGAACTTTGACTTTAGTAGCTGTTCAATAGATTGGTGGAAGGGGTGTGGGAAATCATGGATCAATAGAAACATCTGTCGGTGCATGGAGGCAGTTATCCACGGGTGTGGCCTACCAGTACTGACGTCACAAAGGTGGTTGGTATTGGAGTTATCGAGAGTGACAGACATCTACCCAACAGAGACACGTGCAGGATGTACTCCAGGTTTGGTGCTCAAGATCCAATCATTGAGCTTCTGCCAAAACATTGTAACCCATTCTCAGGTGTAAGGTTGCCAGTGTATTTCTAGAAAGGACATCAGCAATTGGATTAAGTTTACCAGGGATATGTTGAATGGTACAGTTGTATTAAAAGGTTGCAGAGAGATGATGGTGTTGATGGGCATACCAGGTGCAGGATGGTTGAGTAAAGGCATGTACAAGCGGCATATGATCCGTGGGAATGGCAATGGCCATACCCTCTAAGTCAAGTGGTGGAAGTGGGTGGTGATAGATCCATTGGCAGCTACCGTTCATACATCAGCAGTCTTGGGATGACCGAGTCGCGCTTTTAAAAGGAACGTGGAAGAAGGGAATGACAGTCCCCAGTATCACCAAAATGTGGAGTTGGTGATGAGGTATTTAACAATGGGGAAGTGGCTGTCCATAAAGGAATTGATTCTGCTCGTCTGGTCCATGTGCAAGGTGTCGGCATCGAGGAGGGTGGCTCGCACCAGTTCCGGCAAGAGTTTGGATAAAAAGTAGGTTCACTTCACGAGGTGAAACATCTCCAGGCTGCAGCAGGATCAAGGTGAGCAATACTGATCATTTCTTCGATGGCTATGACGCCCTATTGATCCCTCAATGGTTGTTTCAGATAAACTGGAGATAATAGAAAATAAAATAAAATGAAGCAGAAATAAAGAAAAATTAATAATCTATTAAAATTATTGTTTGTGAATGGTTATATGGTGCAGTGGAACTAAGTCGTACAATATCAGTTCTTGTAATCCTGTTTTTCATGAAAATGTGAATATAGATAATTCGATTAAAACAAATTTGCATAAATTTATACTGAGTTTAATTCTTTACGCATGTCTATTTATACATAAATCCATATATCAGTTTTGCCGTATTGTAAAAAACGGAAATCTTGTTTGCATTATTGTTATTGCTTGCTAAGCTACAATCTTTGTTGGAAAAGCAGGGTGCTATAAGCCATATTTAACCCTTGACATGTTTAGTTTCCATACAGTGGAAATAATTATTGGTTAAGGATGAGAGAGAGAGAGAGAGAGAGAGAGAGAGAGAGAGAGAGAGAGAGAGAGAGAAAAAAAAACTCTATGAACGAGGTGAAAACAATTATTGCCACAGCAATATTCATCGCCAATTCAGTTCCAAACATACTGCAAATAGAGGAACAATAATTGATAGTGCCCAATATTGAGCATTGTCCAATGCCTGTGTATAAAGATAATTAGTTATTGTATCTGACGAGGGGTACGAGGTAATAACAGTCAAATTTTCTGTTGTCAGTTGTCAAAGGCATTTATTGAAATGTAATAGCTGACACTTATTTTTGTTAATCAGATAGAATCAACTCATAAATTCATGACTTTGACATTAGTTTATTTGTATAAGAAAGTCACCCAAATTGATCTTATCTCTTGTGCTGAAACAGACAAAAAACCTAGAAGCCAGATTATAGATGTTATAGTTATTATCGTCTCTACAATGCACGCGTTGGTAATTGCTTTCGAGGTCATGAGATCCTAAGCATTCTTGGTTTATAGTTGAAGCAAAGCCTGTATTTTAAGGAAATGGTGACTATCTTGTGCAGTGATAGGCCTCAATCAATCAAAGAAAGAATTTAGGGTATCTACATGCAGCAACTTCATTTTTTGAAAGTTTTGTTTACTCATCACTTCTATTCTTAAATTTCATTAGCATTAGCTTCTGGAAATATATTCATTAAAGCGAAGAAAAAACTTTATAAGGATACGAGTAACTACCAAAATCCAGAGTTTTTAGTTAATTGAATTAGTGTTTTCAATAACTGACAAGATTTTTTTTAGATTGATGCTCGCATCATGATAAAAGTTCTTGACTCACTTAACATGGGACAAAGGTTTTTATCTTCTAGCTCTATTTACATAGATTAATTCAATGTTTTCTTCTAATTGTAGCATATTTTTTTCAGTATGAAAAATTTCAACATGTAAATGTAAATAATTCGGTAGAAAGCTTTTTCAAAGCTTCTAAATTATTTTGTGCTTGTCTCCTGGATTGGCCAAAAATTATATCTGTAATGTCAAAAGTATAGCATTAATTAGGAGATCACATTCTTAAGTATTTTTCTGCAATCAAGCAAATGTGAATTTCATATCTGCATATATATGTGTGTGATAAATTTTGCACATTTTAACGTGCTTTTCATATTCAAATAAGCCATATGTTATACTCCTAATATCTGGATTCTCTCTACCTTGGGTTCAGAGATTCAAGGGGGAATCAGCTCAAAGATAATAGCCTCTGGTCATCCAGGAAATCGAACCTGGGCCCACGAAACTGAGGTGACAGTGACATACCATCTTTGTGGCTAGATGATATGTCACTGTCACATCAGTTTCCTGCGACCCCAGGCCGACCAGAAGCTATTATCTTTGAGTTGATTGCCTCTCGGGTCTCTAATCCAGAGGTAGAGAGAATCCAGATATTAGGAGTATAAATCAGTCGTTACTAATCCACTGCAGAGCAAAGGCCTCAGACATGTCCTTCCACTCCTGTTTGTTTATAGTCTTCCTATGCCAGCTTATACCCGAATATTTTCTTAGTTCCTCAATCCATCATCTTCTCTTCCATCCCCTAATCCCCTGCTTCTTTTGTAATCTCTAGGGACCCATTCTGTTATTCTTATTGTCTATCTATATCTGTTATTTTCATTATATATATATATATATATATATATATATATATATATGTATATATGTGTATTCTTACGAAGCTAGTCTGGTGAAGAATAAATATTTTATTCATGTATTTCATTTTTGTATTTAAGAGGTGTATAGCCGGCACGTCAGGGGAGCTCCTCTCATGAAGGTATAAGTAATTGTATGTAAATTAGGTAAGACTATTGTCGTTCATTTCATTGTATTTTTCATTCAGGTCAGTATATTTAAATTTACGTTATTTTTAAGAATTAACTTTTTATTTCACGTATTTTACTATGGAGTCTTACGTAATCTCGATTAAGTGTGCTATACGAACCATACGAGGATTGAAGGATGGCCTATGTAATTTTTTATGGTATTGCACCATGTTTGTGAAAGATTACGCAAGTATTATATTTCCACTTGTTTGGAAGGTTCTCGAAAACCCAAGCGTTTGTTTTTATCTTTTTTTTTTTTCATTTATTATCCTGAGAATGGGGGTGGGCGTAGCTGCTGAAAGAGGGATGCCTTACAAGTGAGATTAGATTCTCCTGTTCGTTACATGATTGTTGGCAACCTTACGGTGCAAGGCACGGCTCCGAAGCTTCTAGACCCCTGACCTAGAAGAATCAAGAATAATTAAGTCAATATATATGCGCCCCAGGGATGCATAGTAGCAGAAGAAAACCAGCCTTTCCTGTGAAAGAGCCAACATCCTCTCTCTCAAGTACCTCGATTGTGTGACCTCTCCAAAGTGATTAAGTTTGTGCTTAACATATATCTTGTGTAGTGTGTTAAAACGTTACTACAACTTTCAAAGTGATTTCAAATTTATCGTTATATATAAATCTTTGTAACTGGCCCTGTGAAATTTATATGAAAACGTGAATTGTATTTGGTTTGGATTGTGTGATTACTTTGTGTGAATTAAAAACTCATAAGTTTATCAGTTACCTTATGTAACTTCTATAAGAGTTTAATCATTAGAGTGTTAAAGGTTAACTATTTTAATTAATTATCAAAATTAAATATTTGTGTAAAATTTCATTTCTAGGGAAACAAGGGATTATATAATTTTCAGATTCTAATATTCTCTTGTCTTAGTCTAGGGTTTTGTTTAGATTTAATATTTCGAGTGAGTTATTTTGGTGTAAATTCTTTCAGTGTTGTAATTCTTTATAGAATATATTTATTTTTGTTAAGTGTATTATTTCAATCACCAATGTTTTTTTTTTCCTTTTATAGAACTTTTTCGTATCCTTGTTTAAGAATCGAAGTAAGAGGTTGTTTTGAATAGTACCTAATAATAATTATCCAGTTGGTTTTGAGTGTAATTAAGAGATCTTTGGATATTCAGTGTTTTTTATATATTGCTGTCTGCGAGTTATATAATTTTCTAAGAGCTCAGGTATTATTCAAGTGTAACAGATTTATGTAAAAACAAACAGGTGAGTTCGGAACTCGGGAGGTTGTGTAACTTGCAAACCGTAATATATATAATATATATGTGTATATATATATATATATATATATATATATATATAATGTATATATATATGTGTGTATATATACACACATATATATATATATATATATATATATATATATATATATATATGTGTGTGTGTGTAAACATCACCCACAATGGCATTTAATACCGAATTCTACCTTGGGAATGTATATCCACTGAAATTCATGTATTATAATAGCTTCTGGATATATATTCCCAAGGTAGAATTCAGTATTAAATACCATTGTGGTTGATATTTACATTGGTTAAACTCACTAGTGTTAGTATCTATATATCTATATATATATATATATATATATATATATATATATATATATATATATATATATATATATATATATATATATATATATAGTCCTGCCCATGTTCCTTTCATTTACTTCCATATTGTTAGAATATCCTCTACTTTAATTTGCTCTCGTATCTATAATGGTTTATTTCTGTCTTTATGTTAATCCCATCTGATTAAATACATTTTTGTTTAGACAAAATGGGCATTTTAATTTTCATAGTATTCTTTTTTTTACCAAAACCTCTCCATCCCTTGCTTATCCTTCTTTTAATTTTTGGTCTCGGGTTTTGGGGAAACACTTACTATCTCTCCTAAGTATGTATATTCACTACACAGAACTAGATCATATGTAAATCTTCAAGTTGTTACAATGTTCCTCATTAATGTTAATGCCTAAATTTTTAAAATCTTCTTCATACACGCTGTGAATAATTTGAGAGAAATGGGGTCTCGTTTGACTCCTTCATTAATTGTAATTTTTCATTATCTTTATGTATTTTTACTATTGCTGTGCCTTCCGTATAGATATCTTCATGTGTTCTAACACAAGATTCTTATATTCCTTGTCTTTAAAGGGCTTTCATTACCGCGGAAGTTTTTACATAAAGCTTTTTCATAGTCATTGAATGCCATACATAGAGGTTTTTTTACTCTGTTGATGTTTCCAGTAGCTGGTTATTTATATGGATATGGTCACTTGTTGAATACCCACTTCTATGTAAAGAACCAGCTACTGGAAACATCAACAGAGTATGACAAACCTCTATGTATGGCATTCATTGACTATGAAAAAGCTTTACTGTAAAAAACTTCCGCGGTAATGAAAGTAATCAGTCTGTTAATCTTTTTCTCAAAGAGAGGGATTGATTTTGCAGTGGCTTTTGACCTAGCAATGATCAACACCTTCTTTGAGAAAAAGATTAACAGACTGATTACTTACAGTAGCGGTGGCAGGGAGAGCCAGATAGATTTGCTGCTGTGTAAGAGAGACCATCTGATGGAAGGTGATAAATGGGGAGAGTGCAGCAGCACAACACAGATTAGTGGTAATTGATTGCAGACTAATGAATTGTAGGAGAAGTAAAAAGACGAGAATGGACCCAAAGATTAAGTTGTGGAAATTGAAAGAGGAAGAACTGAGAGTCTTGTTTAAGGAAAGAGTGCTGGAAGCAGTAAGGTTACATGAGGATGTACAAGAATGGTGGACCGAGAATAGTAAATTGATTCTAAGGATCGGTGAGGAAGTACTTGGAAAGTCTTCAGGAAGACCACCCCCAAATGATAAAGAATCGTGGTGGTGGAATGATGAGGTGCAAGAAAGGGTAAAAACCAAGAAAGAAGCCAAGAAGAAGGCAGGTCTATCAGGATAAGAGCAGGATATAGAAAATATAAACAGGCAAAGAAAGAAGCAAGAAGAGCGGTAGCAAAGGCAGAGACATTAAATGAAGTCTATGAAGAGATGGAAACACAGAAGGAGAGAAGAAAATATTACGAATTGCTAAGGCCCGAGATGCTGCATCTAAAGACCTGACACAGATAAGGCAAATAAAATATAGCAGTGGTATAGTTCTAGCAGAAGAGAATGAAATTAAAAGAAGGTGGGAAATTTATTTTGAAGGACTATTGAATGAGGAGAACCCAAGAACAGTATTTGAAGATGGACTCCCAAACGAGGCAGTTACCATAGGAGTGACTAGAAGAGAAGTAGAACGAGCAGTAAGGAAGATAAAAAAATAGTAAAGCTGCAGGACCGGATAATATACCAGTAGAGGTATGGAAGAGTCTTGGAGAGAAGGGCATAGATATCTTGTGGGACCTGATGCCGAAGATATTCAATCAGGAAAAGATGCCAGAGGAATGAAGAAGCCTAATCATTCC
>NC_090725.1:7864448-7866948 GCF_036898095.1 Palaemon carinicauda | reverse complement strand
CCCTTGAAAACACAACATTAGATGGTTATAAAAAGGATATTCACCTCTAAACAGTACAAAATATATGAAAAGTACTGCGTTTTGATAATTTAATAGTAAATTAATATTCTGGAAAAGAAGTGTTTAATAGAGCAAACAGTAAATATAAAGTAACAAAATTGTGAAACCTTACTTTTGGAGTAAGGCGATGTCCGAGAGCGAAGTGTGGGGCGGTAGAGGAGGATGAAAACGGCGGAAAATGTTTACGTACAAGTGGCAGAAAATGTAAACACCTAACTTTACAAAACAGATTTATAAGTGACAATTAATTTTAGGAAATGCATCCATAAATAGTAGGAAATATTAACACAACTTTACGATAAACTTAAAATAAAATCTCTTTTAATTTTCCTTTTTCTATTTCTTTTTTTACTCTGCATTTTCTATTTTCCAAACTTAATTACACTACGTATTTTCTTCATTACCGCCACTTTCGTTTCTTAGCTGGCGCTTGGTCTGCTTCTACCAAAGGCCTCTTACTAAAATATTAGTCCAAAGAAGCTTGTTTCTGCCTGCTTCATAAAATTTTCCTGAGCACACTAAACCGCATGCCAGCCTCGTATTTCTTGATTATTTCCATCTTCATCTCCATGGAAAACATCATCCTCTTCTTTCCCTTGACATCAGTGACTTTCTTGGGACCCATGATTAATGATGTATCATAAGTATCACACACGATAACAGTACGTACTGTAAAATTGTTACGAAAGCAAAATCACAAACACCAAGTCAATGCATACGATATCGTTGCCAGAACGAGAAATCATAGGAACGCCGATGCGTAGATGCACGATGGAATACAGTACAGTACATGACGACCAATAGGAGAGTAGGATCTCATGGTGGTAACTAGCATCCGAGTTGGGAGATGACCAATGGGAATGCTGGAGGATGGTAGCGAGATTATGGGGTGGTTGCACGCGAATTTTAAAATCCGTCTAGGATACGGTCAGGCTCCAGCTCCGAACTGCCTTTCGTTGTCTGAAACATTTTTCGTGATCCGAGTCGTAAAATTCTTTGAATCTCCTTTCGTGAAGTGAAAATTTCGTAAGCCGATTCTTTCGTAGCTAGAGGTTTGACTGTATATATATTTACATACATATATATATATATATATATATATATATATATATATATATATATATATATGTATATATATATATATATATATTTGGTTATCTTTCATAATGTCATTTATTTATTTCAAAGCAGCATTCATACTATATTTACGTAAATATGATATATGGCATTAATGAATAGGTATTAGCATCCGATGTCGTTCACTAATGAGCCTAATGTCATGATGTCTTGTAGAATTACGGATGTGATTTCCAATGTAAATGGTAATGTTTCCCTTTTACTGGGACGTTTGTTAACGTCTGTCGGAATGTGTCGGGAATAAATCATGGTTGATTATTTAAAATAAAGATTTCACTATACAAATCCACGACCCCATAATTCTATTGGGATTCACTGAATACGTTAGGAAAAGAAGGAATTTGTCTGCTTATAGTCGACTTTCAATACTATGGATTTTTTATTTTTTTTTTTTTTTTCTGCACAGTCTTAAGGCTATGTCGATAACAGGAAATTCTTGGAAAGGAAGATAACAGATTTCATTGATAATAAGAGCCCTCGGCGGTAGTTTTTATTAGTTTATTGTTGTGTTTTAGGCCAATTCAGTAGCTCGAATGGCTATATTATTTGTTGTGGCATAAATATAGTATTACATCTGGGTGTTTGGCTGAAATTTAAGGAGCCTGTTCTTTAATGTTTTTTCTGTATGTGAAAATTTTAATTGTATTTTAATAGTAATATGCATGAGAGTTTTGGAAATAAAGAAAATAGTTTTCCTGTTAGGAGTATTTAGATTTTTACAGTAGAGGTTCAAATATTTCGTTCTTGCTTAGCATCCTCGTAAGTGTTTTGTGGAGATCTTCAATTCTATCCAAGATTTTATTATGACCTGCGTACGACTAGGTGAAATCACCAGGAAGTCTTTCCATTTATCTATTCCTTTCGAATTTGTACAGAAATTCATTAATTAGCTCCCTCTTTTCTATTAGTTGATCGGGGAAAAATAAGTTTATTATTATTATTATTATTATTATTATTATTATTATTATTATTATTATTATTATTGGACAAGATACAACCCTAGTTGGAAAAGCAAGATGCTATAAGCCCAAGGGTTCCAATGGGAAAAAAATAGCCCAGTGAGGAAAGGAAACAAGGAAATAAAAAAAAAGATATAAGAAGTAATGAAAAATTATAAGATATTTAAAAAAAAACATTAACAACATCAAAACAGATAATTCATATATAGACTATAAAAAGACTTATGTCAGCCAGTTCAACATAAAAACATTTGCTGTAAGTTTGAACTTTTGAACTTCTACTGATTCAACTACCCGATTAAGAAGATCATTCCATTTTAGTTAAGGGGGCGATTTTGTTGCAC
>NC_090725.1:7839448-7859448 GCF_036898095.1 Palaemon carinicauda | reverse complement strand
AGGTAGTAGTTTATCTCTTTGTGTCCAATTTACATATTTCTCGATAATTTTTATTTTATATGGATAACACATAAATTTAATATAACTTCAGCAACGTATATAGTTTATTCGTAGTAATTTAATCAGTTATTTAATCTTTCTATATCATATGATGAATTTTAAAGTAAACCGACTTTGGATTAATTACTTAATAATTGTTTGTTATTTCGATGATGAATAAGGGTTTTGCATATGCGCCTCGTACAACAGCTTTGCTGATCATAGCAACAAACCAATCCTTTCACCACGTAAGATATCCCCGCTCAAAAGGGATATATATATATATATATATATATATATATATATATATATATATATATATATATATATATATATATGTGTGTGTGTGTGTGTGTGTGTATAAGAGAGAGAGAGAGAGAGAGAGAGAGACAGAGAGAGATATGCATAAAATATGACTCAAGTGTCACATATAAGGGGTTTAGAATAAATAATTCATGGGAATTTAGACAACCAGCCTTAAGATTGTCATCTCCTCACCTCTTTCACTCTCGCAACCCAGTTTCTTGTTGTTGAAAGTGTTCAATACGTTTAGTGTGTCTTCTTTTAAGTGACTCTGTGCCTCAAAACAGTCAGCTAGCTCTGCCTACCCTTTGTCCCTGAAATAAAAAGAAAATTAACATCCTATCTACGGCCTTTCGCGAAATGTCTAAAGCACATGTTACTGAACATTATCTCCCAAGCATGATGCTTTACCTCAAAAAATATGAAAAAAAAAAACATTACCTAAGCCCTTGTTCATATCTCGCACGAATCCAACAACACTCAAATAGATTACGTAAGTCTTCGTAACAAACATACGTGAAATAAAAAGTTAATTCATAAAAGTAACATAAATTTACATATACTAACTTGAATAAAGAATACAATAAAATTCATGACTAAAGTCTTACGTAAGTTACATAAAATATTTACATCTACATGAGAAGAGCTCATTTTACGGGCTGAGTATCATCTTTCCAATGCACAAATAAAATATAAATAAAATCATAAATAAACTATTGTATTTACTCTACACTAAACCAGCTTCATAAGAATATATAGATATATATATTTCCCTGACATTTGAAAACGAGGATAGCAGTCAAAACCGAACAACACTTCATGGAGAAAATCGATGTAATTCTGCGACACCAAAAAAATTACTTTCAAATAGTGCAAACTGATTGAAACTTTCGGCCTGTGACACTCCTTGTTTATCCTGAAAATAAAACTTTCTCCTTTTAAGGACAACCATTTTATATAGTGTAGTTCCTTGTATGATGAGGCCAGACTAAAAAGGTAGCAAAATCTAAATAATTTTGCATATTGTGTTCACATCCTTTTATAACAAGTACATTATATACATTACTAGTATACATTCATTTCCTCCTGAATGTTGATAGGTTTACTAAACAAAAATTAGATAGGAATTTATTTTATTCTTTAAAAAAATACCAAAAAACTTGTGTAAATGACAGTAATATGCTGCATTTTACAACGCAGGCGTAAATAGTATTTACCTAGTTTTTGTGTATACCTTTTTATATTTTGATTGATAATAACAAGTATAAGTATAATTAGAAATATATTATATATGTTTGGAAAGTGAATTGGTTGTAAATTAGTTTCCCATGGTGCCAAAAATAATGTTCATCTCCTGTAATTTATTTCTAGCAATCATTATGATTGCTTAATTTCAAGTAATGATTTAAACCTCATATTGTAACATTGGCAGTTGTTACAGAGATGTACATAATATTGCATAGTTAGTCTATTTATCTATCTATCTATCTATCTATCTATCTATCCATCTTTCTATCTATCCATATATATATATATAATATACTGTATATATATATATATATATATATATATATTTATATATGTATATATGTATATATATATATATATATATATATATATATATATATGTATATATATATACACACACATGTGGATGTTTATAAACATATGTATAGTTATTATTATTATAATTATTATTATCATCATTATTATTATTATTATTATTAGCTAAACTAATGATAATAATATTGGCTTTTCCAACCCTAGTTAGAAAAGTAGGATGCTACAAGCCCCTGGGCTCCAACAGGGAAAATAGCCCAGTGAGGAAAGGTAATAAGGAAATAAATAAACTATAAGAGGAGTAATGAACAATTAAAATAGAATATTTTAAGAACAGTAGCAACATTAAAATAGATCTTTCATATATAAACTACAAAAACTTCAAAAATAAGAGGAAGATAAATACGATAGAATAGTGTGCCCGAACATACCCTCAATCAAGAGAACTCTGACCCAAGTTAGCAGAAGACCATGGTCCAGAGGCTATGGCACTACCTAAGACTAGAGAACATTAATTTGATTATGGAGTGTCCTTCTCCTAGAAGAGCTGCTTACCATAGCTAAAGAGTCTTTGCAATCCTTACCAAGAGGAAAGTAGCCACTAAATATTACTACAGGAGTTAATCCCTTGTGCGAAGAAAAATTGTTTCATAACCTTAAGTGCTGTCTGGTGTATGAAAACAGTGAAGAATGAACAAATAATAGGCTAGACTATTCAGTGATTGTGTAAGCAAAGGAAATTCGAACGGTAACCAGAAAGAAGGGATCCAATGTAGTCCTCTGACCAGTCAAAGGACCCAATAACTCTAGCGGTATTTTCTCAATGGGTCGCTGGTGCCCTGGCTAACCCACCACCTATTGTGGAGGTTTGTATGTATATAAATATATTCTACATGGCTGGCCTATCTTGTTTTCAGCATTTATTTAAGGAGTGGGAGTGCTAGTCCCGCACACGGACTAATGAAGTTTAAAGGTTCTTCTATCAACGACATGTCTTTTTGTGTTGGTCAGCCATCAACTTCCACTAGACTTGATGTTTTTTTTATGCTCTCAGATCGAACGAATGTGTTAATACTACGTTTGCATATAAATCTAAAATTTTAAATTGGGAAAATGTAGGAATTAATATTAATGGGAAATACCTAAAACAACTTGAGATTGTCATACGATGTAGTTCTGTTTTGTGAAACGTGGGAGGAATTACAAAAGATCATAGAAGACCTGCATGGAGAAAGCAGAAAAGTGCCACTGTAAAGGAACCTGAGTAAAACTAAGATAATGTTCAATGAAAATGCAGAGGGACATGGATAGACAGTAAGAGTTTCCCAAGGACACCGGACCGAAATTAATAGAAGGATAAGCATGGGATAATTTGGTAATCCAAATGAGATTATGACATTTAAAATGCAACTTTCTCTAAAAAGAAAATTATTTAATAAGCTGGTTTTACCAGTATCAATTTATGCATTAGAAACGTTGAGCCTTACTCAAGACTAAGAATATAACCTAGTTACAACTCAGAGAGTTATGGAAAGAATAATAATGAAACAGAAAAAGAGCAACATGAATGCGAGGGCAAAATAGGATAGAGGATATTCTAATAATATGAAAGAAAAAGAAATAGATATAGGCAGGATATATAATAAAAATGACAGATAATAGATGGACCATAAGAATAACAAAATGGGTCCCTAGAGATTGCAAACAAGACTGGGAAAGGAAAAGAAGATGATGGATTGACGAACTATGAAAGATTGCTGTTGTGGACTGGCATAGAAAGACCATAAAGAGACGTAAGTGGAAGGACGTGTGAACGTGTGATACCTTTGTCCTTCAGTGGACTATTAACGGCTAATAATAGTAATAATAATAATAATAATAATAATAATAATAATAATAATAGTGTGTGTACTTACATATTGTGAGAAACAGATCCTAGAAATTTAGATATAGTTAATTCTTGGGTTATAGAAGCATTTAAATGAAATAAAATAAAGTCGGATTTCAGGTTCCTAGAAATGAATATTGTCTTTGAACTTTCCCATCAAGCACTTCAGACCCCAAAGAACTACTTATCGACTCAGTGAGAAGTTTAAATGGGTTTAACGCTTAATTATTTTTTGGCAAATAGCTGCACTGGCTTTCACTGTCAATAGGAGGAAAAAAAAAAATTCCGTCCATGAAAACTCTTCAAAAAAGAAAAATGAAAGAAGTTGCGTTTAGCATTTCTGGTCATGGTTATGTGGTCCCTTTGAAAGAGAGAGAGAGAGAGAGAGAGAGAGAGAGAGAGAGAGAGAGAGAGAGAGAGAGAGAGAGAGTTTTGATCATACTTTCTGATTTTATTAAGGAACAATATTTTTAGCTTTAGGGTTCCTTCACACGAACGGCTTTTTCCCGAGCGGGAAAACCGTGCAGCGTAGAAACCAATAAGGTTAATGAGACCCTTAACATGGTTTAGGAAAGTTCCTGTGTCTAGCGTACTATAGTGGAGAGTTCTGTGGAGCTGTTCAGGAAAATATATTTTTTTTTCCATGCGGCAGGAGGTAGGCACTTCCCCCAATTTTGGAGGGTAGTCGACATAAAAACAAAAGTGGACTTTTCTTCTCTTAGCTCCTCCCAGCTTGACGAGGGATTCAGGCGAATTTTCTTGGTACTACTAGGGTACCACAGCCTACCCTCCCCGGTTATCCAACACAAATGAAGCTTCATATGCCGAATCCCCTACTGCCGCTACCTCAGTAGTCACCAAGGTGACCGGAGGGAGCAGCAGGGCCTATTAGAATTGCATCATAATCCCTAGCCATTCATTCCTATTTCTAGCACGCTATTTTGCCTCTCTCACATATATCCTCCTATTTCCCAGAGCTTTCTTCATTCCATCCATCCACCAAAACCTTGGCCTTCTTTTTGTACTTCTCCCATCAACTCTTGCATTCATCACCTTTTTCAGCAGATGGCCATTTTACATTCTCTCTACGTGGCCAAACCACCTCAATACATATCTCTATAAGCTAATTAATTTCTTACACCTGTTCTCACCATCCCTACTTCGTTCCTAACCCTATTTAATTGTGATACACCAGTGTACCAACCGTGTTTCACACAATTGTACATAATTCCTTTTGTATATATTATGGTTGTATCTTCGCTCTTCCCTCGCACTAAAACGAACATGAAAATTCAAGTCTGGTTTTTCCCTCTTGTGATATTGTCTGTCTTGTGAACTTGTCATGTCCTGTTGCCTTGAGGTTTTGTATATAAGGAGAGTGTTCCACAACAATATAACTCAGTCGTTTCCAATCTTCCTTTGATTTCACAACTCCTCTCTCGGCACGTCACATTGGTGACCCCGGAAGTCGACTCGCTTCCACCGCCTTCCACCCCCACCCCCTCGCCCCTCCATCGTTGGTACTATGACGGACTCTACGGCAGTTGGCGCTACGGCCGCTCCATTCAAACTTTCATCGTTTGCCAGCGGAGAGGCGTTTGCTTGGTTTCAGCGCACAGAAGTCCAGTTTCGTATCATGGGCGTGACTCGCTCAACCACCAAAGCAGATTATGTTCTCGCGGCGATACCCGAGGACACCTTCCCAGAAATATCCGACTGGCTTTGTGAACAAGGAGACACCCCAATAGCGTATGACGACCTCAAATCATACCTTCTGCAGCAGTACTCGCCGTCGCCAGCCGCCCGTATAGCAAAGCTTTTTCAGCTCTCGCAACAACCGTTGGGGGACCAAAGGGCTTCGCTTGCCCTCAGGGAAATGACCAGTATCGCTCACCTTCAACCTGCCGCAGACGGCTCTCCTCGTGAGGTGAACCTACTCCGTGCCCTTTGGATACGCCGTTTACCTGAACCTGTGCGCGCTGCCATACCCGATGTCGATAGTTTACCCATAAAGGACTTGATGACCAAAGCCGACGCCCTTATGGACAGCCACTTCAAGACCTCCATCAACGCCTCCACCCCTGACGACGAGGATGCCTATTCAACGTCAACCGAAGCTGACATGAATGCCGTAGGACATACACGCCTACCCCGTGACGTGCCGAAGCGGCGACAAAGCCGCCCACCACCCACCAATCGCTCGCGCCCCAACGAACGACTTCTACAGCCACTTACTACCTCCCATCCACCGCAGTTTTGCTACTACCACTTCAGATTCGGGGCAACCGCGAAGAAATGTGCCAAAGATTGTCAGTGGCCAAAAAACGTGTAAGTAGGCCATCACTTGTGGCGGTGGCCTCCCATGTTTCTAATCTTTTCTTTTTACAGGATGCAGGAACGGGCGTGCGATTTTTGGTAGACACGGGTGCTTGTCGTTCTCTTTTGCCAAGGAAACTCTTCAAGGCACAACGTAGTCTGTCTACATCTGCCGACGTCCGCTTGGTAGCTGCCAACGGATCTGCAATACCCACCTACGGTTACGAGAGCCTCACGTTATCGTTCGGAAACGGTAAATTCAATTGGAAGTTTCTCGTTGCTGACGTCACAATGCCAATCCTTGGTGCGGATTTCCTCTCTCATTTCCACCTTCTGGTCGATGTCGCCCACCGACGATTGGTCAACGCAGACTCGTACTTGTCGACACCTCTTCAACCCGCCCCCTCTAACCTCGCTCTCCACATCAGCGCACCCACGGATGCCTACGCCCACCTCCTCACGTCGTACCCGGAAGTTTTCCGTCCAGAACTTCGCCAAACGCCCACGGTTCCTGCTAAGCACAGTATTTATCACCATATCAAGACGACGGGACCCCCAGTCTTCGCAAAATTCAGACGTCTGGCACCGGAACGATTGGCAGCCGCCAAACAGACGTTCGCCGAAATGGAGAAAATGGGCCTTTGCCAAAAGGCCTCCAGCCCATGATCGTCACCCTTACACATCGTTCTAAAGAAAGACGGCTCCCTCCGTCCGTGCGGGGATTACAGGCGCCTGAACATGCAAACAGAACCGGATCACTACCCCCTCCCAAACATTGCCGATGTAACCTCCTACCTGCACAAAGCAAAGGTTTTCTCTACGCTCGACCTCCTGAAGGGGTATTATCAGGTGCCTATGAACCCAGAAGACATCCCCAAGACTGCCATCACCACTCCGTTTGGCACATACACCTTCAATTACTCCTGTTTTGGCCTTCGTAATGCTGGGGCAACGTTTCAACGTCTCATGGATGGCATCTTAGGGGACCTCCCTTTCTGTGTATGTTATGTGGACGACATACTTGTGTTCTCCTCCTCAAAAGAGGAACACCTCCGTCACCTGCGCATCGTGCTCGACCGCCTGCAACAAAACGGCCTTGTAGTCCGGTACGACAAGTGTACCTTTGGCGCCAACGAAGTGTCGTTCTTAGGGCACCGCATCACTCCTGAAGGAGTCCATCCCCTCCCTGAGAAGGTAGCAGCCATTCAGAATTTCCCCACGCCCTCGACCATCAAAGCTCTGCAGGAATTCTTGGGCATGATCAACTATTATCACCGCTTTCTGCCAGCCATTGCCGCCACTCTTGCTCCCCTCTACGCCTCCCTCAAGGGCAAGCCAAAGGACTTCAAATGGGGTCCCCTTCAAGAAGCGGCCTTCTGCAATGCAAAGAAGGCCCTATCAACTGCTGCGGCTCTCACTTTTCCTATCCCACACGCCCCCCTCCTTCTCTCCACCGATGCCAGCGACGTCGCTATTGGTGCAGTACTCGAGCAGGTGGTCAAAGGCTCGCCCCGCCCATTGGCCTTCTTCAGCAGAAAACTGTCCAAGGCAGAATCGGGTTATTCTACCTTCGATCGAGAATTGCTGGTGGTGCACCTGGCTGTCCGTCACTTTCGCCATTTCTTAGAAGGTACGCCCTTCGTCATTCGCACAGACCACATGCCTCTGGTGCACGCCTGGTCCGCCCGTCAACGCCGACATCTCTCCGCCGTGGCTGAATACAATTGCACCCTCCAATACATCCCTGGGAAAATGAATCCCGTTGCCGATGCCCTGTCAAGAAACACGTTGGCTGCCGTTCAACTGGGATTGGATTACAACGCCCTGGCTGAAGCCCAACGACAGGATCCAGAGTATCAAGCTTGTAGGACATCCTGCACGTCCCTCCGTTGGGAGGATTTTCCCCTCGAAAACTCCAACACCACCCTCCTCTGTGACGTCAGTACTGGTAGACCGCGACCTTGGATTCCTGCTCCCATGCGCCGACAGGTGTTTGATTTCATCCACGGCCTTTCACATCCCTCGTGCCGTTCTACTGCACAGCTGCTGAAGGCAAAGTTCATTTGGCACGGCATTTCTAAGGATGCTAAGGATTGGGTCCGTGCCTGTACTTCTTGCCAAACTTCCAAAGTACATCGACACACGATTTCAGGAGTGGGCACCTTTCCTCAACCTCAGCGTCGTTTCGCACACATTCACGTCGACGTTGTAGGCCCCCTACCCACATCACAAGGACATCGTTACCTGTTTACCGTCATCGACCGCTCCACTCGTTGGCCTGAAGCCATTCCCATGGAAACTGCAACGTCCGCCTCATGTACATCTGCCTTACTCTCTGGATGGATTTCAAGATTCGGTATCCTTGAGCATATTACTTCTGACAGGGGAACCACTTTCACCTCTCAATTATGGACGTCATTAGCGAATCTCCTGGGCATCACCCTACATCACACAACGGCCTACTACCCCGCTGCCAATGGAATGGTTGAACGTTTTCATCGCACCCTCAAAGCAGCTTTAATGTCCCGCTGCAAGGATTGCAACTGGTTTACTCAGCTTCCCTGGGTCCTCCTTGGACTAAGGACCACTCTTAAAGACGCCCTCGACGTCTCGGCAGCCGAAATGGTGTATGGCGACCCGTTGGTCGTCCCTGCCGAGTTTTTTCCTTCTACAACCTCCTCCGACGATCTCCAGCGCATACGTCACGTCGTGGGAAAATTTACTCCGTGCCGCCAGACTTACAAGCCCCCAGCGAAGCATCACATACCAACGGACTTGCAGTCTGCAACGCATGTCTTCCTGCGCAACGACACCAGCAAGCCACCGTTAACGCCCCTTTACCTTACCTTACCTTACCTTGTGATCCGACGCAGTCCGAAAGCATTCCTCCTAAACATTCGGGGCAAAGAAGACTGGGTCTCCATTGATCGTCTAAAACCTGCTTATCTTCTGCCAGATGACCCGCCTACAGTTCGCCTCTCTAGATCAGGGCGCCCTATTTAACATGTACAGTATGTCATTTTTAGGGGGGGAGCAATGTACCAACCGTGTTTCACACAATTGTACATAATTCCTTTTGTATATATTATGGTTGTATCTTCGCTCTTCCCTCGCACTAAAACGAACATGAAAATTCAAGTCTGGTTTTTCCTCTTGTGATATTGTCTGTCTTGTGAACTTGTCAAGTCCTGTTGCCTTGAGGTTTTGTATATAAGGAGAGTGTTCCACAACAATATAACTCAGTCGTTTCCAATCTGCCTTTGATTTCACAACTCCTCTCTCGGCACGTCACACCAGCCATACTCCTCAGACACTTCATCTCAAATACATTAAATTTCTGTCTTTATCACTTTCATTCCCCACTATGCCGATCCGTACATCACAGTTGGTACAATCATTTTCTCATACAGAACCCTCTTTACATTCATTCCTCACTTTCTATTCTTTACAACTCCCCTCACTGCCCCTAACACTTTACATCCTTCATTCACTCTGTAACGTACATCTGCTTCCACTCCACCATTTGCAGCAACAACAAACTCCAAGTACTTAAACTGATTTTCTTCCTCAAGTAACTCTCCATTCAACATGACATTCAATCTAGCACCACCCTCCCTTCTCGTGCATCTCATAACCTTACTCTTACCTACATTAACCTTCAATTTTCTATCCTCACAAACTCTGTCACTAATAGACCTAGCTTCTCCTCCGAGTCTCCAATTAATACAGTATCATCCGCAAACAACAGCTGATTCACCTCCCACTCATGGTCATTCTTATCTATCAATTTCAATCCTCGACCAAGCACTCAAGCATTCAACCCTCTCACAAAAACCATCAACATACAAATTGAACAGCTATGGCGACATCACACATCCCCTGTCTTAGTCCGACTCTCACTGGAAACTACTCACTCACTTCATTTCCTAACCTTCCACACCCTTTACTGCTTAATTGTAAACTGTTCACTGCTTGCAACAACCCTCCACCAATTCCAGATAACCTCATCACATCCCAAATGGCTTCCCTATTAACTCTATTATAAGCATTCTCCAGATCCATGAATGCAACAAACACCTCCCTACACTTTACTAAATATTTCTCGCATATCGGCCTAAGTGTAAAAATCTGATCCATACATCCCCTATCTCTCCCGAAACCCCCTTGTACTTTTAATATTTCATCCTCTGTTTTATTCTTAATCCTAATAATTAACACTCTGCCATACAATTTCCCAACCACACTCAACAAACTAATACCCCTTGATCTCTTAGCTGTCTTATTTCAATCTGGTATATATTTTTATGAATTGATAATATTGAATATATTTTTTTAATTAGTTAGAATTTAATTAGTTCAATTACTACTTTAAGTGATGACTTATTAATCAACACGCCCTCCACCCGGCCACTAATATGGCAAGTACGTTCCCTGCCATTGAATGCTCCCTAAAGTAACTAGAGTTATTTATCGGTTAGGTCCGCCATTCAGGTTGTCTTTTCATTTTTAACACCCTGTTCAATATGTAGGCTACATATAAGTTCCTCTCTCCTTAAGAGCAAGTATATATATGAATTTACAGACAGATTCTTAAAGAAAGAGCGAGATAAGTTCCTTCGAGTCTATAATCCCCATTTTAAGACGAGACCTCGTGAAATTCAAATTGGTGAGTGCGTGTATATCAAGCGATTACAATTAAAAGAATACAAACTCGAATCCACTTCTATTGATTAGTTTAAGAGTTTTGACGATTAATAGATATCGAATTACCATAAATAGTATTGTTCATTTCAATGTGTATGAAGCGCATGCAAGTGTTGTGAAAGTAGTGCCAGAGAAAATGCTGAATGCTGCACACATTACGAATGTTTGTCAATCGTACCCAATAACTGATTCCAGTGATTTTGACGATGATGGGTTGGCAGAGGTGCGAACGCGAAAGAGGGAAGTTGGAGAGAGACAGCAAGAAGAAATTGAGGTCGAATATGAGAGAGAGAGAGAGAGAGAGAGAGAGAGAGAGAGAGAGAGAGAGAGAGAGAGAGAGAGAGAGGCTTAAGCCTTTTAATGAATGATTTAAGGAACATTGTTAGCAGTATCTTTTAATTCCAAGACAGGGAAGCTTGCATTAATCTCATTAACTATGGCTTATGCTCACTTAAAAACTTGGTTTCGAAATGGCGTCGTCTTTAAACATCACCCAACTGTCGTCTTTTCGGCCGAAATACATACTCCCTTGCCTGAGTACAACATAGATTTTCTGCGAAAAGAGATCGTCTCTGTTCTCGAGTGTAAGCAAAACCAGTCGAATTTTAACGAGGACCGATAAACATGGCACTATCCGAAAATTCCAACTCGTTTTCTCCAGTACAAAAAAAAAAAAAATAAATAAAAAAAATAATCTCTTGGTAATGCGATAGATTCAGTCGATGATTTTTAAAAACAAAAGGTTGACGTCAGAAGTAAAGCGTAAATTGGTTAGGTAACGTAATGGGGAGCGTACTTGGTATCGTTACGGACAGTGAACTGATATACCTGGAAGATAAAATCTCGGGTAATGTGGATAGTGTTCATTTAAAAATAAATCAAGCGTTGTCACATATCAAAGTAACCGGCCAACAAGTTCACAAAATTATGCATGCCACTCGTCAAGCACAAAATGCATGGAAATCAGTTGAAGAGAAAAATCAATACGTTACAAGCTGTTACCCATGACATCGTTTTACTTGAGAACACTAGTTATTTAATTTCCCCGGCGATTGAACTTACCCAAAAATTGGAAAATGTCATTAATCAAATCCAGAACGTCGTGGAAAACGGGAGAAACGTCATCTTTATTCTTAAAACCTTTAGACTTCCTGAAGATCTTAAAAACATTGCATGAAACTGTCCCGTTGCTCGTGGGTTTTCAAGAAGTGAACTTACTTGAGTTTTATCGTGTAAGCTATAACAGTTAAATGCTTGGGACATAAGTTCTATTTTTTAATCAGCATTCCAGTATCCCCAGCAGATTCGCAATATTCTTTATATAATGTCAAATCTATGTGGATGCAAAAAGGAAAAAGCTTTGCTTCAAGTGTAAGAATTTACTGTATTTTCCTTTTATTGCTCCATGTATGGACGAGAATTTTGCTGTTCCTATGCCTGATATAAGTCATTGTAAAAATAGGTCCGATCTACTGTAGTTGTTTGTCAATCCATATACACAATAAGGAATTCTACATCTCATGATTGTGTATTTTCAATGTAGTTTTAGAAAGTCAGAGGCGCAAGATAATTGTGAGTTTAGCTTTAAAATGAAATTTGTGGAGGAAATAGTAAACATCGATCAACAGTGGGAAATCTCCACAGCTAAGGAGATACGGGCTAAAGAGATCTCTGAATCCTGGTTCTAGTAGAATAATAAACCCTGGCATAACAGTTCTTAATATTTATCAAAAAATATTCAATGCAGGTAAGGACTTAAAATTGCTTTGATTAAAAGTCTGTGATGTTCAACGTGTGACAGTTTATAATGACCCCATATTTGATGAAGGCGTAGATAAGGAGAAAGTCCAAATTTTATTTCTCAGCTTTGCATCTCAACCTCTCTCATTTGCATGAGTATAACCTGGATACAATCCAAGTATTATCACCCTATGTTGATTTACGTACCTCCCATAATCATTTAAAGTGGAGTTTTGGATCTATCTTCAGTATAAATACTGCAATAGCTACTATAACCATTCCATTAAAGGTCAGTAAACGGGTAAAATATGCTGGCATGCGACTGATGTCTAACCAGGTAAATCCCGAAGTGCAGATAGCATTTTGGTTCCGACTTCATTGACTCAATGGCGGTGATTCGAATTAAAAGTTAAACTTTTGTCACCTGGTGGGCCAGGAAGTTGGTTAAAACTCGCTGGTATGAGACTGATATCTCACCAGGTAAATCCTGAAGTGTAGTTAGCACTTAGATTCCGACTTCATATGAGCCTCTGGTGGCATGGTTGGTAGAAAGCTGGCTTTTATTTTGAAGGGACTAGGGTTTGATCCCAGCTTGAGATAGAAATTTAATTCTATTTGAGCACGAAATTGTGTTGGTTTTCATCCACATTGACTCAATGGCTGTGATTCGAATTAAAAGCTATCAATATTGTCACCTGGCTGGCCGGGAAGTATGGTAAAACTGGCTGGTATGAGACTGATGTCTCACCAGGTAAATCCTGAAATGCAGATAGCACTTAGGTTCCAATTTCTATTGAGCCTATGACGAGCCGAGAGAAGGTTGTGACTCAAAGGCAGGATGAAAGCAACTGAGTAACTTTATTACAGACACTCACCTTTATATACAAAAACTCAATGCAACAGGAAATTTCTTGTTCAACCAACACCGTACCGGTTAACAGTTAACGGTGAGAAAAACATAAATTATTTCGGGTTCAATGCAACAGGAAATTTCGTGTTCAACTGATACCACACCGGTTAACAATTAATGGTGAGAAAAAGATACACGTCTATTCAGGTTCTTTTTAGTGCGAGGGGAGAGCGAAGATGCAAGCATAATATATACACAAAATGAAATGTCGTTACTATGTACGATCGTGTGACACACGGTTTGTACATGGCTCCCCCCCCTAAAAATGACATACTGTACATGTTAAATAGGGCATCCTGATCTGGAGTGGTAGTAGCAAAGCTGCGGCCGATGAGCGGCAGTGAGTGGCTGTAGAAGTCGTTGTTTGGGGCGGGAGCGAGTGGTGGGTGATGGGTGGCTTTGTTGCCGCTCCGGCTCGTCACGGGGTAGGTGTGTGTGTCCTACAGCATTCATAGGCGTGTGTCCTACGGCATTCATAGGCGTGTGTGTCCTACGGCATTCATAGGCGTGTGTGTCTTACGGCATTCATAGGCGTGTGTGTCCTACGGCATTCACGTCAGCTTCGGTTGAAGTTGAATAGGTGTCCTCTTCCTCAGGAGTGGAGGCAATGATGGATGGTTTGAAGGTCATGAAGTGGGTGTCCATAAGGGCGTTGGCTTTGTTCATCAAGTCCTTTATGAGTAAACTATCAACATCGGGTATGGCAGCGCGCACAGGTTCAGGTAAACGGCATACCCAAAGGGCACGAAGTAGGTTCACCTCACTAGGAGAGCCATGTGCGGCAGGTTGCAGGCGAGTGATACTGGTCATTTCCCTGAGGGTGAACGAAGCCCTTTGGTCCCCCAACGGTTGTAGAGAGAGCTGAAAAAGCTTTGCTATACGGGTGGCTAGTGACAGCGAGTACTGCTGCAGAAGGTATGTTTTGAAGGAGTCATAGTAACGGTGCGAGGCGGGGGAGGGGGGGAAGGCGGGAGGAGCAAGTCGATCCAGGGTCGCCAATGTGACGAGCTGAGAGAAGGTTGTGATTCAAAGGCAGGATGAAAGCTACTGAGTAACTTTATTACAGACACTCAACTGACACCGTACCGGTTAACAGTTAACGGTGAGAAAAACATACATTATTTCAGGTTCAATGCAACAGGAAATTTCCTGTCCAACTGATAACACACCAGTTAACAATTAATGGTGAGAAAAAGATACATGTTTATTCAGGTTCTTTTTAGTGTGAGGGGAGAGTGAAGATACAAGCATAATATATACACAAAATGAAATGTCGTTACTGTGTACGATCGTGTGACACACGGTTGGTACAAGCCTCTAGTTATGGTTGGTAGTAACCTTGCCCTTCATTTAAGTGGCTAGGGTTCGATCCCAGTATGAGATAGAAATATAATTCTATTTAAGTATGATATTGTGATTTTCATATATATACATATATATATATATATATTTATAAATACATATACATATACATATATATATATATGTATATATATATATATATATATATATATATATATATATATATATATATATATATATATATATACATATACACATACATAGACTGAGTTTAGAGTGATATGAACGCACACGCACCCCCTTTCACCCAGCTATGACTACTCCCTCTTCCCCTCCCAACTACTCGGTCTCTTCCCATCCCTCGGGTAGGATTGATTGATTGACAGAAAAACTTTCAATCAATCAATCAATCCTACCCGAGGGATGGGAAGAGACCGAGTAGTTATATGTCTTGCAATGTGCTGAGCGTGACTGGATATATATATATATATATATATATATATATATATATATATATATATATATATATATATATATATATATATATATATATATATATCCGGTTACGCTCAGCACATTGCAAGACATATAACTTACTCAGTCTCTCCCCATCCCTCGGGTAGGGGAAGAGGGAGTAGGCATAGCTGGGTGAAAGGGGGTGCGTGTGCGTGCATATCACTGTAAACTCTGTCTATACATATATATACACATATATATATATATATATATATATATCTATATATATATTTATATATATATATATATATATATATATATATATATATATATATATATATATATATATATATATATATATATAGCCTGACACTTGCTCTTTTTTATATAGGGGAGAAGGGGGGACGAGAGAGAGAGAGAGAGAGAGAGAGAGAGAGAGAGAGAACTTACTGAAAAATTAAAAAATAGAGAAATGTTGATCCTCATTCATGTCTTGCCACGCTGTAAGAGTTTGTATAATGCTAATCCTCCCTCCAATAAAAAACCGAAGATATAAATCGTTAGAAAATCTACACAAAAGAGAGGAAGAAAAAGAGTACACTAAGGAAGAAATACAACTAGTCCTATTCAACACAGTTTTCTTTTCTGCTTAGGTAAGCTGGATAGAGGGAAACGCTTGTTATTCAAGAAGGTTTTTGTTTTCGCCAGTTTCCTATTCGTTGTGTTTTCTGTCGGAAATTTGATCGTCTTCCAAGACCATCATCATCCGTTTCCGAGAATCACCTTTCGCTAGACAAGATTTCCTCCCCTTTCCTCAGCCTTCCACTTCCCTCTTCCCCCTCCCCCCTCTACCTCTCTTTCTTTTCGTCACCAACTCACTTTGAGTTAGATGCTTTCATAATTCTCAGTCTCCAGACTTCAAAAGGAACGAGAACAGATTCGCTTGCGATAACTTATTTTTCTTTGTATATCGTGCCACGTTGAGATATTTTTTTAGAATTTTTATCTATATTTCCTAGCCTTGGTTGTCTTATTTTCATTCACGAACGTGCATTGTCCTGTTATTCCAGTAAAGTTTTCTCATTTATTATCCTCTCTAGATGTTCCCGATGAATATCGTTTGCACATAATCCTAAAGGGGCCCATACACGTTAAAAAAAAAAAAAGCGTCAAAATTTTGATGCAAAATTTGAGTGTGTGTAGGACGTGTTAATGTCAAAAAAAGATTTGAAGCAAAATTTTTACATCAAAACGTCCTACACACTCAAATTTTGCATCAAAATTTTGATATCAAAATTTTGAGCAAAATTTTGACGCTTTTTTTTTTTTTAACGTGTATTTTAGGCTTAAGAAGCGTTTATGGATGACTGTGACATCGGTGGTACGTTATGACTTGTTGATCGCTAACCATTATAAGCTTAAGCTTTATATCACTCTACACGTTGGATTCATTAGAGAAACAACCATAGCGATAATCAGTGCAATTGTTAAATGCTTATGGAGGGGAAGCTGGGAAAATTATGATAATACTAATGTTTCTATTAGGGTATACTTGTTTGAGTACTAATTATGACTAAGCATAAGGTTATTATGTATAAGAAAAGAATAAATTGTGTACTCCGCACTTCATAGAAATACCAAATGCGCAAATAAAAATGAAATATACAGTTGATGTCAAGCAAAGTACTTCTAAGGCTAAGTATTCTTTTTTAATTAGAGTAGCTTAGCCTTAAAAAAAAAAAAAAAAAAAAAAAAAAAAAAAAAAAAAAAAAAAAAAAACCTATTTAACACAAAATAAGTTGGGTCAGGCTGCTCAGACAGTCATTACTACCAACATTTTCACCGAATCGAAACATGCGGCTATAAATGGGAATTTGATTAATAGTATGGTATGTTAAAACCATATTTTGATATATGCTTGTTTAACTTGAGTGAAAATGCCCTTACTGTACAACAGTACATCAGTGTACCTCAAGTAGTGCCCTTTAGGCGTTATATTTGTTTTGACCCTTTGGCTCTTACTGGCTGCGCCAATATCTTAGCCTACTTTATTATTATTATTACTATTAATTATTATTACTAGCTAAGCTACAGCCGTAGTTAGAACAGCAGGATGCTATAAGCTCAAGTGCTCCAACAGGGAAAATAGCCCAGTAGGGAAAGGAAATAAGGAAATAATAAATAAGCTACAATAGAAGATAAAATACTTTAAGAAGAGTAACAGAATTAAAATCAATCTTTATATACACAAGATAGAATAATGTGCCAGAGTGTAAATAAATTTATGTATGAGAAGTGTTCACCCTGCCTAGGCCTTGTAGTTTCACTAGACGTCAGGCTGTAGTCTTGAAAATGTAGCTATTACCTGGGCTTAAGGTTTAAGAGATTTAACTCTTATTGGGAACTTTGAAGGCTTCTAGTTCCTTTAATTTGAAACCTTAAAAAGGGATTAGTTTTGTGAGCGGGAATAATAGGGGGAGTAAGTTGATAATTGTGATTCTGGCTCGTTTGTGTTAACATAGTTTATATCTTGATTTGTTTTAGGTGTTACTAGGGTGACTGAGGCGATAGCCACTCGAACATAATAAAATAGTGTAAAAAGAGCTCTTATTGCTAAAAAAGAAAAAAAAATCTCAGGGTAGAAGACCCTCACTATCTAAAGCTTTAATTACTCTCATTTTGGGTAAAAATCCTAAAAATGGAGGTAAGCCTCCTTGAGAGAAAAGCGATAAGAAGGTTGTAATTTTATTAAATTTGAGATGAAAAGAAGTTGGTTAAGATTTTTATTTGAAAAATTTTATTGTAGTTATAAAAACAGTTTATGGAAAGCGAAAATGACAGAATGACCCCCAGTCTAAGAATCAGCCGGTTTATAAATACTAAAGAAAAATTGAAAATTGGTAATTGGAATGTTAGAACGATGAATCAGATTGGGAAGTTACAGCAAGTTGAGAATGAATTTATGAAATATAGTTTGGATATCTTGGCCCTAAGTGAAACATATGGTAAGGGGATTGGCAAAGAAACCCTAGACCAAGGCAATTTATATATCTATTCAGAAGGACAGATGGCGTTGGAAGAGAAGGGATAGGAATGATGATGACACCAAGAGCAGAAAAGGCATTTACTGAGTGGAAAGCTGTAACTAGTGGAGTGCTACTTTCTGTGCTATATGGTCCCAATTCATAAACCCTAATCCCAACCTAAATTCGACGATTATGTAAAGTTTCTTTATTGTGTTCAGAAGAGCCGTGTAACTGTAATGTGCACAAAGGATTGACATCGTTAGTTTTTAGTAGAGTTAAGCGGTTGCTGCCGTCAGGTAAATTGCCAACTTTGCGAATGGTTCAAGTATAATTAAAATATCTAAAATTATGTATGCCATGATAACGTCAAACTGACGTGGATTTTGTTATTATTATTATTATATTATTATTATTATTATTATTATTATTATTATTATTATTATTATTATTATTTCCATCACCAACAAATAACAACGTTTCAAACATATCTGTGTTCATAATCATGTTCCTAGGTAAAAGGAAGTAAAACAATAAAGAGCAAGCTGTACACTATTGTTTTACTTTCTTTTACCCAGGAACATGATTATGGACAGAGATGTTTGAAACGTTGTTATTTGTTGGTGATGGAAATAAATTTAAGAATGTTTGGCGTTGTCGTAATTCTCCAGTTCCTTATTAAACTGAGGTTCCCTTCCACCCGCTTATTATTATTATTATTATTATTATTATTATTATTATTATTATTACAAGATAGAAAACCATAAGGTTTACGATAAAGTTCTACAGTATGTTTGCTTTGTCATGCATATGCAAAATCTAACTCGTAATATAACAGAGATTTTCTTTTGTAAGGCCCAGACAGAAGCATTTATCATGAATGAATTTCCTGTGGATAAACAATTCCAAAGCCAAAGGTAGAATTCGATATTAAAATGCCATTGTAGTTGATATTCACATTGGTTAAAATCACGAGTGTTAGTGATATATATATATATATATATATATATATATATATATATATATATATATATATATATATAATGTGTGTGTATGTGTGTGTATGTAGTCCTGAAGAAGTTGGATGGAAGTGCAGACGATGCTTCACCAAGGAGAGAATGATGGAGCTAAGATATTTCAAGCTGTTGTGGAGAGTGATGCGGTTCCATATAAACTGGATTCGGTGATCATCGTAGTGTTCAAATTGCCAACTTCTTAGGGAGCGAGTAAGCTTCGCGTACTAGGTTGCGTTGCATAAATGAGGTCAGTTTTGAAAGCTCTGCATCAACCCCTTCGCAACCTTGGAAGCCTGAACTGCACCGAAGAAAGAAGAAAAACGACATGGATAGGAGTTCAGAAACTGTTTCATTGCAGAGAAAGTGCAGGACCATCGAGACCACAATTTGTCGTAAGGAAAGACGCCTCTCCAAATGGAATTGATTCCGAGATCAATGCAGATCCCATACTTCATCTCTGTGGGAGCGAGTAAGCTTCACAATTTAGTATGATTTGAACAAGAGGTGGCGTTCCTGAGGAACCGACGTTAGTCTGGATGCAAAAAAATGGAATCGGGAGCTTCATGAAATCCCTAAAGCCTTTTAAAAAATCATTTATGTATTTAAAAGTTACCATAAAATTTTGTATTTATATTTCAAAAATTCTGAAGTTTTCATTTATCAATTTTTGTTGAATGTTTTCCAAATATCCAAATATTTTTTAATCAAATTTTCACAACCATAACCTATATAGTAAAGTGTAA
>NC_090725.1:7826948-7834448 GCF_036898095.1 Palaemon carinicauda | reverse complement strand
CTCTTCACATCAAGCTTGGTTTGATGAAGAATTTCGTGAAGGCGTTGGACAAAAATGGTGCTGCCTTCCAACACTTGTCTACTGTGTTCCCAGGTGTTAGTGCTGCTAAGCTCAAAGAGGGCATCTTTGTCGGACCTCAGATCTGAGAAGTGCTGAAGGGTACTGATTTTGAGGAGCTTCTTAACTTAAAGGAACTGAGAGCATGGGAAGCATTCAAGTCAGTGTGTGGCTTCCTTGGTAACACACGCGTACCAGATTACCAAGCCTGTATTGAAAAGTTGCTTAAGTCTTACGAGGATATGGGGTGCCGAATGTCACTCAAGATTCATTTTCTCCATTCCCACCAAACCTTGGAGCAGTGAATGACGAGCATGGAGAAAGATTCCACCAAGACATTACGAAGATGAAAAGCAACTATCAAGGCAAATGGAACCCCGGCATGATGGGAGACTTCTGCTGGATGCTCTTGCGTGACATCCCGGAGGCAAAATACACCAGATCTTGTAAGAAAACACACTTTTGACTGTCTGTGGTACTATGAATTGTGTAATTGTGTCATCCAAGTATATTGATTCAATCAGTGTTCTTTATCTATCCTGTTTTATCTGTTATAAGCGGCTGCAACTCTTGAAATGTGCACATATATTCTCTGTTTATACTAAAATGAGACTATTTAAAAGCCAGAAAAGTAGAGGTGATAGAGCAAAACTATTTATAAATTTGAATTCAGCACACCCAAATTAGCAAAAAACACCTATCCCCATTCTTGCTTCAGACCAAAATTTTTTTTTGTAAACCAGTGAATTACCTTTCAAAAATAAATTTGCGATTTCAAGAAAGCATAATCTATATTTATTATTTATATGTATGAAAATGTACGAATGTGTGAATGACATGCAACATTTTTATGCATTATCTTGTGCTTACATCCTAGTTTTAATATTTTTAAATTTATGAATGAGAACTAATATACTTTTCCATTCATCATCACGGCGCTGAATGGCCACAACGCGGTGTGAATTTCATGTAACTTTTATATTCCTACAGCACATTCTCTTCCTTAGTTGTTCATAATAGGAAACAAAATATATGAAAAATATTGAAACGTGAAAGACTTTTTTTTATGAAAACTTACAAAAACGAAAAAGATTTTTTACAGCATCCAAGTAAACGACATGACAAAATACGTCTCTTATTGTTACTGGTGTGTATTTTTTCTGTTCTTGTGTGGAATAGAGTAAAAGCGTGAACTCCATTGTCTCAGTTTATACTTTTCCAGACTTTAGAGAGACAGAATATATTCCGAATAGGAACATTTTATGTAACGCAAATGTTTCCCTTTTGTCTTGTTCATTGTCACTTCTATTCTACTGGCCGTAAGAATGGAGTAATGCTTCGGTAGGTATCCTTTTATGTGCTCTCTACGATTCAGCAGTTAAAGAATAACTGTGCCAATGACTGGTGCTTTTTTATTTTATTTATTTTTTTTGCCTACCTTTGTACAAAAACACACACAGACACACACACACACACACACACACACATATATATATATATATATATATATATATATATATATATATATATATATGTGTATATATATATATATATATATATATATATATATATATATATATATATATATATATATATATATATATATAATGACTCGAAATTCGTGTCCGGGGGAAAAAATAAATGGAGAAATGTTAACCTAAAAACTCACTGGAGATCAGATTTTCCGGTGAGGTGCTGCCTTCGATTCATTATAAATGTTAAACAATATGCTCGAGTACCATATATATATATATATATATATATATATATATATATATATATATATATATATATATATATATATATATATATACATATATATATATATATATGTATATGTATATATATATATATATATATATATATATATATATATATATATATATCCTCCTACGACTATAAACACAAGGGGCATCGGTTAAATCGCTTCTAGCTTGAGCTTTTAAATCAATTATTCTGCATTCATCATCTCTTACTTCATATTTCATAGTCCTCAGCCATGAAGGCCTGGGTCTTCTAAATCTTCTAGTGCCTTGTGGAGTCCAATTAAATGTTTGGTGAACTAATTTCTCTTGAGCAATGCGAAGAGCATGACCACACCATCTCCATCTATCCCTTGCCATGATCTCATCCGCATATGGCTCTCGAGTAATCTCTCTTATAGTTTCGGTTCTTATCATGTTCTGCCATTCCACTCCCAATATTCTTCTGAGGGCTTTATTCTCAAATCTACAAAATCAGTTGGATATTGTTCCGTTGTCCTACCATGACTCATGTCTATACAGTAACATCGATCTTACTAAACTAATATATAGTCTGATTTTTATAAAAAATTTCAAGCGATTTGATTTCCAAATTTTTATTAACCCAGCAATGGTCTGCTTTGCTTTTTTCAATCTTTCACTGAACTCTGATTATAAAGACCCCATGTATTGGAGATCGTAGTTCCTAAATACTTGAAGGATGCTACTTCGTTAATCCTTTCTCCTTCCAATGATATTTCATCTTCCACTACATTCTCCATTCCCATCATCTCTGCCTTTCTTATATTTATCTTGAGCCTAACCTCGTGTGATATTTCATGCATTATGGTAAACAAGCATTGCAAATCCTGTGGTGTTCTACTGATAAGGACAGCATCAACAGCATACTCTTGGTCTGCTAATTTCCCTTTACCAATCCTTTTCCACCATCTCCGACTGTCCAACGCATTACAAAATCCCCGAGGAGGATAAACAACATAAGTGACATGTTCCCTTGGAGTACTCTGCTGTTCACTAGAAATTTATTTGATTGGACTCCATTAACATTATTACCTTTGCACTTGTTAAGGTGCGATTAGATTGGAGATTAAACTCTCCCGAGAGACGGCTACTCTAGCGCGACTTTCTCTACAGCGTTTATACTACCAGCAAGTTTTTCTCTCCGAGAGCTGTGAGTGAGTGTCGCGAGAGAAAGTGTCCGAGAGTCGGGTACGATTTCTCGCGCATCTATTTACACTGGAGCCAGTTTCAGTCAACAACTAGCGAGGGTTGAGAGAACATGTCTCAAAAGTGCCGTGTTGCTGCTGCATTAATAATTATGAACGAAGTGAAAAAGAAAAGGAAAAGAAGTATGTGGGTCCGAAAATGGATAAGCAGAAGGGGAGAAGATGGAGCACATGCAAAATTATTAAGAAAATTGTTTGAGGATGATGCATCGAGCTATAAGAACTTCGTATGTTTGGGGGTTCCTGTTTCCAAATTAATACTTCCAGTTTGCTCTGGTTGATTCCCGTTTCCAGATCAATTCAGAGCTAGGCAGTTCCTGAAGAAATAGAGAGTTTTTATATAACACTGTGTAAACACAAAAAAATGCTGGAGTGAGCAGGAAGTGAGGGAGGGTAGGTTAGGATAAGAAAGCATAACATATAAATACAAAGTAACTAGTGCACGTGCCCGTTAAATCCAAATATTTAAATTAAATATTTAAATTTTAATAATTTATTTAAATTAAATGTATTTAATATTTTTATTTTTAATAATAATAACACAAATAATCTACTGCACGTTCCCGTTAAATTCAAATATTTAGATTAAATATGTAAATTTTAAGCATTTATTTGAATTAAATATATTTAATAATTTTTTTTTTTTCAAATAATAATAACAAATAATCTAGTGCACGTGCTCGTTAAAAATAACGGGTATTGAAGTGTGTGTGTGTGTGTGTTTGTGGGTAGTGTTTTTTTTTTTTTTTTTCTTACACTAATTATTTCTTCAGCTCTACTCCCATTTTTTTTCTTCAATTTTCTAGCTTCAGTACACATTAGACTCCGGAGATTGTGCCATTTCCTTGTAATTTCTTTTTTGCTAATTCCCAAGTTCTCAGCTATTCCTTTAATTTTACAAATTTTTAGCTCTTTGTTTCTGTACTCAGGCAAAGTCATATTCCACAGTTCAGGAAATTTCTCGTATTGCTGAATTAATGCAATTGTTTGGTCTTTATTCCACTTTTTTGGCACATGTTCTCTCGCGAGAGTAACAAAAACTTTCAGAGATCTGAATATTCACTGGATAGAGTGGAGAGCAACAACCTAGCTCTACGAGCGTGCTGTCTAGAGTGTTTAGACTGTAGCTTGCGCGAGAGAAGAGAAACACTCGCGAGAATAGAGAGAAAATCTCGGAGAGTACACTACAGCCTGTTTACATTCCATAGAGCAGCTGTCTGAGAGCAACTCTCGGAAAAAACTCTCCAATCTAATCGCACCTTTATGTTCATGAACCGACTTAATCAAATTCACATATTTGAGAGGAATTCAATAATAATGCAGGACTGTCCACAAAGTTACTGTTATTACTGCTACTTTATTCACTTTGTCCACTATGTGGCTAGAACCACTTACAATGAATTTTAACATCCTTTCTATCCACTTACCTATTGTAGCAATTAAATCCCCCGTTTAACAAATTACATAGGGGCCGATGATCAATCTGCAATTGAATCATTTGACCTAACATAGAGAACCTATGCCTCTCCAGAACATACAGAATGGCCAATACCTGTTGATTTATAGGTCTTCTCTGCTCCTTTCAAAATTGGTCGCTTTTTACCTTAATTGCCTCGTCGTAAAATCACACTGCTGATAGCTATGTTACTCACGTCTGTTGACTCCAAAATGCGGGTGATTAAATCTGGGATATGCGCGTAACTCATTGCTACTTAAGCCAGTTTTCAGTTGGCTAAAAGCCCTCTCTTCTACAACTTCCAAATCTAATACTTTTTACTTCTTTAGGGTATCTAAGCATCTTGCCTTTTCCCCAAAATTCTTGATAAGTTTACTGCAATACCAGTGAACCTGAGAAAACCAGATCCTTGTTTTAGAGTGCTTGCCTGGGGATACTCACGGATTGTTTCTGCTTTACTGAGGCAAGGTTTGGGGGTCACTGAGTGACTTAAAAATTCTGTAATATAATTGATCATTTGTTACCTAGGCCATTTTACTGGCTTCTTGAACTGTGATTTCATAAGAGCTAGATTTTGGATCAATTGTGGTATAATATTGACTGTCCCATACCTTTATGAACAACTCGTCAATTAAAGGTAACAGATATGCATCATCTTTTGTTATTACATTGTTCAGCATTTTCTATAATCAATGGACAATCTTACCACAACCTCCTTTTTCTTTTCTGCAATAACTGGAGAAGCCCATTGGGATTGTATTGTTCTCTTAACCTACTAATTTCCCTTTCTACTTGATATGCTTAGTTTCAATTCCAAAAGGAATTCGATCATTCCTTCCCATTGGTTTGTCTCCAATGGTAATTTCATCTAAATAAGTACTACAGAACAGAACTACCAAGTACATGTTGATGTTCTTGTGAGCATCATGCCAGAGCTTACTGGACCAAGCCTTGGTTGTGTTTGCACAGGTGCAAGCAGGAGTCTATAAATCTGTCATTGGCAAGTTTGCAAACCTCCAGTTCACACACTGAATTGTTGCCCAAAACAATCCTCTTGTAACATGAATTATTGTCTGTAACATCTACCGTGTTCTCTTTTATTACTGCTGACAGCTCTAATACCACCATTCCACAAACCCGTTCTAACTCCTATTCCCATACTGACCTAGAAATGGTACGGGAATGGAAGATGTCGGGAGGGAATGGACTGCCAGTGGATGTCAAGGGGACTCCTTTGAACGGTAGGAACGGTTTGGACGGCTGAGTTTAGGCTGCATGTTCATAAATTTAGCCATTCCCTTCCCTTTCAGTGGAACTGATGGATCATTACTGGAACTTAGGAATGGCAATGCAGTGCTAATGGATTGGAAGTGAACGGCTACAAAATTCATTCCGTAACTGTAGCCCTTTCATACCATCACTACCCATCTCATACCAATGCCATAATGTCATCATCCGTTCTAACTTCTGTTTACCAATCGAAATAAAGTTTCTAACGTTCTAATAGCATTTTGTTACTTTTCTCATAGTGTCCTGATATTGTCTTTACTGAACTACTACTGTTCAAACTCTCCCATTACCACTCCATTAATGTTTCGACTGTGTCAACTGTAAGCGCGCTGTGTTCCATTACAACTCACAGTTTACTCCCAACCTAGCTAGCATTCACATCCCCTTGCCAAAATTTTTCATCAAGTTGGATGCTATACTTGCAGATATGCTAAAACAGCTGTTCAAGTAGTGACTGTTGCCAGTGGCAGCTGTCCTTAGGACCGCTAGGAACAGTTGATAACAGGAGCAAAAACTGTGTGGAATGATGGTATAAGAATGCATATGCTAACCAGTAACCTCCATTGCAGGGACATCTGCCAAAAGCCTCAAGATGTGTATGTTTTATTCTTACTGACCACCCATATGTGGGGCCTCTTCAGAGTCTCTCAAAATTACCTTGGTAAACTGAAAACCTTCACTAGGGCATCGGTTATTGAATGGTCTAACTGTCGACTGTAATTTGGGTAATTTAGAAACTATGATATTTTGTCATCGCCATCAACTGTGCAAATGTTTTTAATTGTGTGCATCTGATCTTCATTCGAGCACATCGATAAAGTTCTGGCTGCTTGGTGTCATTATTCCCAGTCAGATGATAATCTCTCAATCACCTGCTTTAAATTTTTTATTTTATCTTCCATTCGTTGATCTTGCCTACTTCTACCATATATTCCACTGCATGCCAGAGCTCCTTTATTCCTGTTTTCTGAAGTAGCAATTACTGCAGTAGCTATTATTGGCTTTGGAATTTTGTACTTTTATCCCACCTGCTTAGGCACAACTTTATTTACAGCACTATTCACACAAAGCACATCTCAAACCACACACTATTGGCACCATATTTATGTCCCATGCCATCAAACATAATAATCTTAGGTGATTCTCTCCCTTTTATTATGAAGGTAAGTAAACACATCAGTACAGAAAGGATATCATCAGAAAGGTTGTTTTTAATCAAACAGTGGTTCAAGGTATAGTACACCTCAATGCAGGAGGGCCGCTCACAATTCGTGGAAATCTTCACCAGTGAATTTCATGTTACCACAATCTATCCTCTATCTAGGGATATACTATATATATATATATATATATATATATATATATATATATATATATATGTATGTATGTATATATATAGATGTATATATATACATATATATATACACATATATATGTATGCATACATATATATGTATATATATATATATATATATATATATATATATATATATATATATATATATATATATATATATATATACACACACATATATATATATATATATGTGTGTGTGTGTGTGTGTGTGTGTGTGTGTTAGTGTGTATTTAACAATATGGACATGGGGAGGACTTATAATGAAAATGGCAGATAATAGATGGACATTAATAATAACAGAAGGGTGCCCTAGAAATTGCAAAAGAAGCAGGGAAAGGTAGAAAAAACGAT
>NC_090725.1:7814448-7821948 GCF_036898095.1 Palaemon carinicauda | reverse complement strand
AAAAAAAAAAAATCAAATCTCATCATATTGTCACTTAGGAATTAGCTAACTTCATATATGCTCTTGTGGTGGAAATAATTATTTATCATAATGAATATCCCTAGAAATATACGCATTTAAATTAACCCTGTAAGTGCCATTGAACCTAATTTACCTTCTCCAACGCCATAAGACCTAATTTACGTCCAATAATTACCTTTTTTATTTTTTTTTTCAATATTATTTGTGCACAGGAAAATTTTTATAAAATAAGTAATATTATATATATAGTGAAAGGCCATATGGTCGGCTATATGGTAACCAATATCCTGCCATGTATCGTTTTTGTACTAAGGTGAGTTTAGTAAGATGTCTTCAAAAAGTTGTCTGTGGCTTGAGGGCCATATCATTTGATGAGAGGTTTTGGACTTAATTGGTTAATATACAGTCTATATATATATATATATATATATATATATATATATATATATATATATATATATTTATATATATATATATATATATATATATATATATATATACATATATATATATGTATATATATGTATATATATGTATATATATATATATATATATATATATATATATATATAATATATATATATATATATACATATATATATATATATATATATATAAATATATATATATATATATATATATATATTATATATATATATATATATATATATACTGTATATATATAGACACAAAAGTGCTCAAGGTAACTATTTAGTGATCATCCATTTCGATTATTGCATTGACCAATGATATCGCATTTTTATAGTCATATATGAAAAATTTAGGTAGTACTGTCCCCTCAGATATAATAGATAGTAATGAAGGAAGACAATGACTACGAGTCGTTCTATATAAAATAAAAAGAAGAAAAAAATCGCCTGAAGGGATATCAAAAGCTATAAGAACTAAATTAATTGGCAATCGGGTTATCCGAGTCTTTGAAATGTTAGCTAATTAGGTACACAACTCCACAGTTTTTGGTTCTTCGGTTTTTGTGGAAGCTACAAAGAAAGCCTTGAGCTTTAACTGAATATTTTGAATAAAATTATCCGAATCATTTTTTTTTTATTTATTTGAAAAATTTATGTTTCAGTGTATCTCAGTATGGACAGTGTCTTAAACAGTCAATTGTCTTGCTTACTTTCTTTTTCAAGAAAGCTGACATTTAGGAATTTGATTCCACTAAATTGAATATTTTTCTTTTGAAAATTGTCTCATGAACAGACTTCAGGGAAATATTTATCTGCTTCTATCATGATTTGGAATGATCGATTGTAACAGCAGCTGGTTATACAGTAGTGTAAATATTTTGAAATTATTTCAAGCTTACCTACTGATAGAAATTTATGCTTTTCTTCATTTTTCGTTAAGATGGTGATTACAGATCTTACACAAAAACAGTTCCAAAATTTAGACCTCCAAAAGAAAATTTCTATTTATACCCCGATTCTTCTCACTTGCATATTCTGAAATACTCACATTGGTGCATTGTACTGTGAAAGGGAGAGAGTACTTGGTATTAGGAAAGAAAGAGTTGTCAGTTTTTAATTGAGCTGAAAAGGTATTTAAATTATTATGATACCTTTACGATGGAAAAAAAGGCAGGAAATCTTTCCTTACAGAAGGTAAATACTAATTCTCTTTAAACATTCTTATGGTATTTTCACATTACTATATCTATTTCAAATCTGAATGTGTGTATTTTATATATACAAATATAAATCTGAAAAGAGCAAAAAAAAAAAAAATTATTACGGGCTGCCCAGCGGCAAGAGCCCGTGTCTTACATAAGGTAAGGCAATCTACACACATAGGAAAATTTCTTGAATCTAACTGTGTAAACAGAATACCAAAATACCTAAATCCATAAAACGACTAAAGAATTAAATATTAAAATAGAGATTTTTCCTCAGATGATGACACATCTCATAGTATATAAACCAGACAAGCGAGTGATAATGTTATTTGATAGAAGAATGCTAACTTATCTATTGAGAGTTACATTTGGAATGTATAAGCTGTATATTAATTGTATGCAAAGTTAATCAAGGTCTTCAATTTCTCGCTCAGAAATTGCACCTTTTCTAGAAATATATATATATATATATATATATGTGTGTGTGTGTGTGTGCGTATATATATATAAATATATATATATATATATATATAAGTACATATACTTATATATATATATATATATACATATACAAATATATATGTATATATATATATATATATATGTACTTATATATATACATATATATATATATATATATATGTGTGTGTGTGTGTGTGTGTGTGTGAGGGTTTACTTCTACGGTCATCAGTCAATATAAAAGATCTCATACTAATTTAATTTTGTACCCAAAAGGACATGAGGTAAATTATTTGGACCTCCTCCAATCACCAATGTTTCACTTGACCATTTCCACGTAACGCATCGCTCTTGATCCTGGCGATCATATTAATCCACCCGCCAAAGGGCGTGAGAGAAATAGTTGTCGTTGAACCAGTTTTTAATCCAATTTTAGGTCGGGGATTGATAACGATCTTGAAATCTTGCCCCGCCCAAGTAAGAATTTCAGTTTAAAAACCTCTGACGATAATTAACAATTAAAGTATGACTTTACTCTCATCTTATGCATGTTGAATAGTTTATCCTTACCAGGCAGGGGTCCTGGTTCCTGGTCCCTAACTGCTCACTCTGTAAAATAAGTTTGCGTGCACTCGTCGCACTATAGATGGGTGCAAATCTTCTAAGCTCATACTTATTATTGTAATTAAGCTTTTTTACCTGTACCATACAAACATTGTTAATGAAATTCTTAATCTTTACTTTTATTCCATTTTACCTTGAAATCAGTTGGGATAATACCGTACTATTATTAGTTTTGGCAGCCTATTATGGTTTAGTTTGGAGTTTTTAAAGGGAGAGGTACTTGTCGAATTGAATCTCAATTCAGTCTTCTCTGAAGTTGCGTAATACTTATAGATATCTACACTTAGAAGAAAGCGTTTACGTATAAAGAAACAACAAAAATATCTATGTTTGTTAATTTTGCTTGCCTCTAATAAATTAATTGATATGACACCACATTAGGATAAATCAAATATGTTAAGATATATCATGATAAAAATTCTCTTTATTTATAATATTTCTGTTTTCGCCTATAATTGAGGATGTATTAAACTTAAATTAAAATAAATGGAATAGTCTTTCATAAACACATGGGATCGTTTACATTTATTACTTGGTCACTGTTTCTGAAACAAATATGTGTGACATAGGAATTGGACATATATTTTGTGTAATTTCTGTAAATCTAAGTTTTGTTGAAAAGTATTCAAAATATATACATATAATTTATCTGTAAATTGTTAAATGATCAGTTATTGATTTTTTATATTATTTATTTATGGGAATGATTATGCTTTTCAAAAATGTAATTTTCTAAATAAAGATCACGTTCTGTAGTTTAATGCTTGTAGCTAAACCAATTAACATTTTATTTAAGAAACGTAACTGGAATATCAATGAATTACGTTAATTTATTTTTGAAAATGCTTAAATATGGTAAGTAAAAATTTAGTGCAATTTCACAAATTAGTTTCAGCGCATGTATTTATGAATTATATTGTAATGATATAACGTATAGCAAACTTCATTGATAAATAATCCCCCCCCCAAAAAAAAAAAAAAAACCTATCTGAAAATACATGGTAAATACAATCCCATAGGTCCTACTGTATAGAATTGTCCCTTTGGAGATGTCTGTAAATATCTGCAACCGATATCACTGAACGTTTTAGCTCTCTTCTGATTACAGTAATCGATTGATGTACTGTAGCAATGGAAAGTAAATTCACTTATCTATAGAATATTACTTGAAATATTGCAATGTCACCGTGAATATATATTTTTACTCTAGTATTGTTACCTTGTATAATTTTGCTAACTACCAAGACTATAAATCAACAATTGCAAATTAAAAGTGCACCAAAAAAAAAAAAAAATAATCTATAGTCCATTTCTTTTAGCGATGCATATTTGCACCGACTCGTAGCGGTGCCCTTTTAGCTCTGAAAAGTTTCCGGATCGCTGATTGGTTGGACAAGATAATTCTAACCAATCAGTGATCAGGAAACTTTTCCGAGCTAAAAGGGCACCGCCGCGAGTCGGTGCAAATATGCATCGCTAAAAGAAATGGACTATAGTTAAATAACATTGCGACCTACAGTTCTGCATGTCGCCATTCATGATATGGACCCTTAGCTCTGTGCACTGCAACTCCTCTGTCGAAAGTAAACACTTTATGTTATGGTGAACATGTCATGTTTGTATGCCAAGAGAAATAAATAGGAAATCAAGAGGGAAGGAACACAGCATGAGATGATAACTTATAAGAAATGAAATTATAATAATCCATAGAATTTCATTTAGATACTATCAAATGATTTTGCCTAGAATTATAACATGTTTAAATATGATGATTATAAAAACTCATCAACATACAACGATCATTTAAATGCTGCATTAGTTTAAATAGAAAATAAGGCTTTTCGATACAAAATAATAAGAAAAAAAAAATCCCTTTGTCTTAGACGTCATATTGTGAATTGAAAAGTTCAGGCCATCATTTTTGTATGTCAGTGAGTCAACAGACATCACTAGGGTCACTCGCCTAAATTACCAAATTTAAAAAAAAATGCTAATTGATAAAAATTGCGTAAAAGCATATTCCAGAATAGGTAGAAGATATTTTTTTTGACGGTTATCATAAATAAAAGATTTACAAGGAAAAGGAAAATATAAAGCCATCACAGACCATCTACACCTCGTAGTTGACATTTGTGCCAGATATAATAACATAAAACGCACAGCAGATTCCTCTTTGTGAAAGAAGACGGAAGAAGAGAGAAGCTTAAAAGTGAAACTTTTCCCAAGAGAAATTGTAACAAGGATTCAATCCAATCTCTGGAAGGAAGTTAAAGTGGCAGACAGAGCCATAAAATTTTCTTAAATCAATGCGCATCTCCTCATTCTCACAACTTAACCTCTTATTCTTATGCAGCAACTTCTCACGCTCCTTACTCAGCCGCAATTCCTCCCTTAATAATTTCTTCTGCTCTTCCATTCTCAGTCTTGACTCTTAATATCTTATCCTATTTAGTTCTTCGTCTAAGAACCAGTAAACGTGAGTAAAAAAAAAAAGTATTTTTCGTTAAGTCTCTCTCTCTCTCTCTCTCTCTCTCTCTCTCTCTCTCTACGCTTATTTTCGTTTCACTTTAACTATGGTCTATCAGGCTCCTGTTCCGAGCAGCATGTATTTAAGAGAACCATGTCTGATTCCGCCATTTTATTAATTATTTATGACTATTTTTCCAGTAAATTCAACTAATTCTTTATAATCTGCGTTGGCATTCCACTGTGTTTCGCAGTATTTGCTGGAAATTTCGATTTGATAGATCAATATTTCTGTCATTCATTGTACCTATAGAATCTATAGTATAGTATAGACAGCGTTTGATATTACCCTCTCCGTCATTCGAACATCAATACTTTTTCCAGCTCCATATTTACTGTAACGTAAGTATTGTTTCTTGTTTGTTTTCTCTCTCTCTCTCTCTCTCTCTCTCTCTCTCTCTCTCTCTCTCTCTCTCTCTCTCTCTCTCTCTCTCTCTCTCTCTCTCTCTCTCGTCTTTATATTCAGTTTTCTTCTTCCTTGTATCGTGTTTGAAAAAAAAAAAAGGATGGACAACAATTCCTGTGGGGAGAAAATATTGATTTTAATGAAATTGACAAATCAACAATAAAACAAACGAGTAAGTTTTTGTTTATTAGATGCCAGCGAGTTTTCGTTTCTGTTTGCGTGATTTGAAAACTGAAGGTTTATCCGATCACTACTTTTTTCGCGGTAATTGGCTCATCATATTATTGTTTCCCAGTGAGGCAGTTATTTTCAGAATTCGAAAAACAAAATCTATGCTAACAATGGTATATTGTTGTTCACTTAGTAATTTTTAGGCATACATTGTATTTCGGAAGAGGCGTATTCATCTTTTGAGTATAGTATTATCTGGCATATCGTGTTCATAATATATTAGTATTTAACATGAAAAAGTGTCCAATTTGGCTTGGGTCTCAAATATGACATACAAGACCTATTGAAAACACGGCGCAACCAATGCTGAAAGAAGAATTCCACTTCATTTAACTAATTTTAGGGCTCCCAAACGTTATTACCATCATGACACAAAAACCTTCCATTTCCTATGATCAGAACTTTACCATAGTTAATTCTTTTTAGTGAGGCAGATTTTCACCCACTCGGAGTGGGTGCCCTTTTAGCTCGGTAAAGTTTCCTGATCGCTGATTGGTTGGACAAGATAATTCTAACCAATCATATTGCAGGAAACTTTTCCGAGCTAAAAGGGCACCGCTGCGAGTTGGGGCAAATGGTTGGACAAGATAATTCTAACCAATCATATTGCAGGAAACTTTTCCGAGCTAAAAGGGCACCGCTGCGAGTTGGGGCAAATGCGCCTCATTAAAAAAAATTGAGTATAGTTTACCTCGTGAATATGGCAATATTGTTAGTGACCATAACTAATTTTTTTTTTTTTTTGCTTATAATTTGGCAAGCAATTTCTCGTGAAGAAATTTGCAACATAGCATACATAGCTCTGTGTTGCCAACTTACTATTTATCAATCATGGTGATAAATTTATTATAACTACAAAACATAACTTTTTTTTTTTTGTGGCTTATAATTTGGCAAGCAATTTTTCGTGAAGAAATTTGCAACATAGCATACATAGCTCTGTGTTGCTAACTTGCTATTTATCAATCATGGTGATAAATTTATTAAAACTACAAAACATAACTTCGACAGGGATATGTACAGTACAACAGAGCTGATATCAACACAAATATTTCTTGATTATTTGATTATGTACTATGTCACGCAACCTCCAAACCAATGAAGCATAAAATACCCTACGGTTCATATCCTAGTCTGATTAAGAGGATATATTATACTCTTTGGGTAGAGTTGTGTGAAAAATTATATTAATTCAATATTAGTAGGTTATTTGAGGCATATTATTTGAAAAAACGTATATAAATGATAAAATATTCATGACCACACATTACAAGCTTACTCGGGTATAAGCTGATATCACACATTCCTGTCAAATTCGGGTTCTGTATTCAGAATCGACATCAATTCAATTCGGGTTCTGTATTCAGAATCGACATCAATTCAATTCGGGTTCTGTATTCAGAATCGACATCAATTCAATTCGGGTTCTGTATTCAGAATCGACATCAATTCATCCCAACTTATAACGAGCAAGTAAGGTTTGGCTTCCATCAGGGATGGCTGATTATACTTTATTTTCATTAGTAAGATATAGATGAATTATCAATAAAGTTTTTTCTGGCCACATAGTCATATAAACTGCTATATTGTGTTATCG
>NC_090725.1:7751948-7809448 GCF_036898095.1 Palaemon carinicauda | reverse complement strand
CTATTACGGTATATTGAAATTTCAATGTACTTGTACGTTTCTAAAAAGCACATGAAAATTACTTGCCTGCAGTTGTACCTGAAACATGTCAGGTAAAGTATTTCTTGATTAAACTTTATCATAAGTATCATAAACAAAACTTATTTTGAATTTTGTTTTGATTTTAAAATAATGATAAATTGATATAATTTCCTTAGTAATTATTTTATGACTTTTCTTAATTTCCAATAAGAGGAAATTATTCATTCAAGGGAATATGTTGTCACTTATGTTGTGTATCCTTCTCATGGATTTTGTAGTGCATAGAACAGTCGGAGATGGTGGAGAAGGATTGGACTTGATTGGTAACAGAAAATTAGCCAACATAGAGTATGCTGATGACCCTGCCCTTATTAGAAAAACGCCATAGGACTTGCAAAGCTTACTTACCTGAACGCATGAAATATCACATGAGGTGGGACTCAAGGTAAATAGAAGAAAGACAGAGATGGTGAGAACAGAATATGTAATGGAAAATGATGTATCACTGGAAGGAGAAAGGATGAATGAGATGGAATCATTTAAATATTTAGGAACTATGATCTCTCTTACAGGGTCTTTAGAATTTGAGTTTAGTGAAATATTAAAAAAAGCAATTCATACAATAGCTAGGTTAAGTAAAATTTGGAAATCAAATCGCCTGAAATTACATATGAAAATCCGGCTATATATCAGTTTAGTGAGATTGTTGCTACTGTATGGACATGAGTCGTGGCATGATAATGAAACAATATCAAACAGATTTTGTAGATTTGAGAGCAAAGCCCTCAGAAGACTATTCGGAGTTGAAGCAGAGGACATGATTGAAAATGAAACTATAAGAGAGATTACCCAATTGACATATGTGAATGAGATCACGGTGAGGGGTAGCTGGAGATGGAATGGGAATGCTCTTCGCATTCCCCAACTGGGCTCCACATGGCACTAAAAGAGTTAGAAGATCCAGGCCTACGTGGATGAGGACTATGAACCGTGAAGATGATGAATGGACAAGTATTGATTTAAAAGCTCAAGTTAGAGACGACTGGTGAAATGTAACTGAGGCCCTTTGCGTCAATAGGCGTAGGAGGAGATGATGGTGTGTATATATATATATATATATATATATATATATATATATTTATATATATATATATATATATATATATATATATATATATATTTATATATATATATATATATATATATACATATATATGTATATATATATATATATATATATATATATATATATATATATATATATTTATATATATATATATGTGTGTGTGTGTGTGCGAAATCCGTTATTATGCATAATTCCTAGTAAATTTGCATAATAACGGATACTTCAGTAAATATTCACAATCACAAAAAAAAAAAAAATCAAGAAATATGCATATTTTATAAAATCTTAGGTGCTTTGCGGAATAATTGTCATAAGCGTGGTTATTATACAGGATTCCTTAAAAATTCCAATAAATTGTCATAGTTCCTAAAATTATTGACTTGTACTCCTATTCATTATATTGCCCGAATGATTAAGACATGGCGAAACCATGGCCGTTTGGTTGAATAACAATTTAATTTTAATTATTTACTGCACTCACCCTTCTGTTTGCATCTACTTTATAAATACTTGAATTAACTGGTGTGTTTCTCTATTTTTACACTTTTATTATTAGTGTTTTCTTTTAACTCTCTTTTTTTTTTTTTTGCAAATTTTCCAATTGCTACATGAAAAGATTGGAGGATTTTGAATACATCATTGGTACAAATGTATCAGGCACGTACCTATTTTCACTGTTGTGCTTTTCACTGGGATTTTCATTACAGCATACTTTTAAGAAGGCACTAAATCTCTTAAGTCTTAACGTTGTCCATTTTGTATCGCATGTATTTCATACACGCTTTTACACTGTAACGGTTTTGATTTTTTATCTTATCTCTCGATCTTCCTAACACTGTTAATACACACACGTGTGTTATGATGCTTACACAAGCTTTTTCATGTTTGAATTTTGGTGACGTTCTTCCTCGCAAGTTACTGTATATAAACTCGATGATTGGTTAATTAAGTTTATCTGCATTCACCTCGCCTCTCAGATACAACCTAACTGCCCGCTCACACATTGGTGACCAGTGTAGTGTTCGCTCCTTCCCGCGTGCCCCCTTACTGCTCTGCCCTGTGTTTGAAAAAGCAGCCCATCAAACCTGCCTCTGCGGCTTACGCCTCCTCAATGAAACTGCCGCCCTTTGCCAGCAGAGAAGCGCTTGCCTGGATCCAGCATGCTGAAGTCCAGTTCGCGTCAAGGGTGTGACTCAGTCAAACACCAAAGCAGATTATGCTCCCACAGCGATCCCTGAGGACCCTCTCCCAAAAATTCTGATTGGCTTTGCAAGCAAGGGGTCACCCCAATAGTGTGCAACGCTGTCAAAAAATTCCTCCTGGAGCAGTACTCATCATTGCCAGCTGCCTGCATAGCAAATCTTTTTTAGCTCTCTCATCAACTGTTGGGGGACCAATAGGCATCGCTTCCCTCAGGGAAATGACTAGTATCATTCGCCTGCAACCTGCCACCGATAGTTCTCATCGTGAGGTGGACGTACTTCTTGCCCTTTTGGTATGACGCTTACCTAAACCTGTACACGCTGCCATACCTGATGTCAATATTTTGCCCACGAAGAACCTGATGACCAAAGTTGACGCCCTTATGCAAAGCCACATCACCACCTTCAAGACCTCCATCAACACCTCCACTTCTGACCGAAGCTGGCATGAATGCAGTAGGACATAAATGGTCACTTTAGGACGTGCCAGAGTGGCGGCTAAACCACCCACCACTCTTTCATGCCCCAACCAACGACCTCTTCAGCCACTTACTAACTTCCATCGGCCACAATTAAGCTACTATCACTCCAAATACGGGGCTGCTGTGAAGAAATGTTCGAACAGTTGTCAGTGGCCAAAAAGATTTTAAGTAGGCTGTCGCTTATGGTGGTGGCCTCCCCTGCCACTAGTCTTTTCTTTTTACATGATGTAAGTACTGGTGTGTGATTTTTGGTAGACAAGGTGGTTGCCGTTCTCTTCTGTCAAGGTCACTCGCCAGGACAATAAGTAGTCTGTCTAAATCTGCAGATGTTCACCTAGTAGCTGCCAACAGGTCTGAAATTCCCACCCATGGCTACAAGAACCTCACATTATCATTTGAAATTGTCAAATATCACTGTAAGTTTCTCCTTGCTGATGTCTCATTGCCAATTCTCGGTGTGGATTTCCTCTCACACTAGCCCTTCCTGTTTGATGTTGCTTGCCAACTGCTAGTCAATTCAGACTCTTATTCATCCACACCTCTTCAGCCCGCCCCCTACGATCTCGCTCACCCCGGATGTCTACACCCACCTCCTCACATCGTCCCCGTAAGTCTTCCGTCCAGATTTCACTAAACACCCACAGTTCCCGCCAAACACGGAATTTATCACCATATCAAGACAATGGAGCCTCCAGTGTTCATCAGATTCAGGCGTATGGCACAAGGGGGCTGCCAAACAAATGTTCACCCAAATGGAAGAAAGGGGCCTCTGTCAAAAGGCCTCCAGCCCATGGTCGTCACCCTTACACATTGACCTGAGGAAACATGGTTCCCTGTGCCCATGTGGGGATTTCAGGTGTTTAAACATGCAGACAGAACCGGATCACTACCGCCTCCCAAACATCACCAACATGACTTCCTACTTGCACAAAGTAAATGTTTTCTCAAAGCTCGACCTCCTGAAAGGGTTTTATAAGCTGCCCATGAACCCAGAAGAAATCTCAAAGACCGCCATCACCGCCCCTTCTGTACATACAACTTCAATTACTCCTATTTTGGCCTTTGTAATGTTGGGGCCCCTATTCAACGTCTCATGGATGGCATCTTCGGGGACCTCCCTTTTTGCGTATTTTACGTGGACGACATACTAGTGTTCTCTTCCTCGAAAGAGTAACACCTCCATCCCCTGTGGAGGTGCTTAACCGCCTACAACAGAATGGCCTTGTAGTCCGAGACGACAAGTGTACCTTTGGCGCCAATGAAGTATTGTTCTTAGGGCACTGCATCATTCCTGAAGGAGTCCACCCCCTCCCTGAGAAGGTAGCAGCCGATCAGAACTTCCTCATGCTCTCGACCATCAAACTACTGCAAGAATACTTGGGCATGATAAATTATTATTACCACTCCCTGCCAGCCATCGCCGCTACTCTTCCCCCCCCCCCTTTATGCCTCCCGCAGGGGCTAGCCAAAGGACCAGAATTGGGGTCCTCTTTAAGAAGCTGCTTTCATCAATGCAAAGAATGCTCTATCAAATGCTGCTGCTCTCATTTTTGCTGGTGCAGTACTCCAGCAGGTGGTCAATGGCTCACCCCTTCCATTGGCCTTCTTCAGTAGTAAACTATCCAAGACAGAATCCGGCTACCCTACCTTCAACCGCGAATTGCTTGTGGTGCACTTGGCTGTCCATCACTTTAGAAGTACTGCCAAACACTCTGTAGCAAAGGCGGCCTAGAGCGGGAAAAGAATGAATTATCAAAAAGAAAGGAACAAAATTTAATATCGAGCTCTGAAATACGATTTTTGATAGAGTTCGAGATTTCATCTATTGCATTTGAATATATTTCCCCTGAAATTCACGAAAATTGCTAAATGAAACATTGTTTGATGTCTTGTGATTACGTAATTTCAATGAACCTTCACGTTGAGCATGTAATTTTCTGATAAACAAGAGGGCAGCATATATTTATATTCATCATATAAATATTTCACAACAATAAATTAGAATTAATATGCATAATTGAACTTCGATTTTTTAAATCATCTGGTCATATACTTTTTTTTTTATTTGCTGATAAAAAGTATTGGAGATAAAGACGGAAAAACTTCAAAATATATTTGTCAGTGTTGAAGGCAGAATCAATTGTTCTATATTAAGAAAATGTTCTTCCTCTTTATGAAAGTAGAAAAGAAAAATCATCTCATTTTACGCCTTTTTTTTCTAGTGGAGAGAAAGGTTAAATGAATCATATATTTATTTGATATTTTTATACAGGAACCTATTTGGTTGTGATATGTGATATTTATTTCGCATTTTATATAGAAAAGAACGTATTTCTTGTCATATTTCTGCATTTTATATTCTTAAAAGGGAAAATATCATACAGGGGTAGAAGAATCCAATAAAGCCATCTCTCTCTCTCTCTCTCTCTCTCTCTCTCTCTCTCTCTCTGCGCACGCGCCTTCTTTATACTCACTGTAGATCCCGTCTCTCTCTCTCTCTCTCTCTCTCTCTCTCTCTCTCTCTCTCTCTCTCTCTCTCTCTCTTGCTAAGCCTAATGTGCCGTTGCGTCTACTTGCCTCCTATTTCTCATGGGTTATTGCCACCTTTTTTTAATGGCAGAGTGTTGTGTGAGTTACGTGTTTCGTAATATTTTGTCTGACGAGAAAATATTACTCGAGTTTATCAGTTGTGTATTTCGTGTTTTTCTTTTCACCAAACGGGACGAAATACACAAAGTTTTAGCTATGTGCATATGTCGTCTCCCCATATCTTTATCAGACTTGCCTGTGTTCTTTGTTTTCTAATTTTATTTTTATGGCCATTATTTTTTTTTTTTTTTTTTTTGATAATATTCTTATTGTGTGAAGTCAAAAAAAAAAAATCTGTAAACAACAGAGTTTTCGAAGAAAAGATATTTTTCCCGGTTAAAAGTCAACTTTTATTTTGTTTTACTTTGGTTTCCTCAGGAAAGGAAACAGGAAGCTCAAAGTTTCGTTAGTGGCCACCTTTGGCTCTCGTTGAAAAATCTCGACATGTCAGAGGTCATTGTACTGTCAGTATTATTCTTTAGAATGATTATCTATGAAAGGGAGAGATGGCGATACTGAAGAAGGAGTTGATATGTTATTATTATTATTATTACTTGCTAAGCTACAACCCTAATTGGAAAAGCAGGATGCTATAAGCCCAAGGTCCTCAACAGGGAAAATAGCCCAGTGAGGAAACGAAGAAAAGGAAAAATAAATTATTTTAAGAACACCAAAATAAATATTTCCTTTATAAACTATAAAAACTTTAACAAAACAAGAGGAAAAGAAACTAGATAGAACAGTGTGCCCGAGTGTGCCCTCAAGCAAGAGAACTCTAACCCAAGACAGTGGAAGACCATGGTACAGAGGTTATGGTACTACCCAAGACTAGAGAACAATGGTTTGATTTTGAAGTGTCCTTCTCTTAGAAGAGCTGCTTACCATAGCTAAAGAGTCTCTTCTACCCTTACCAAAAAGAAAGTAGCCACTGAACAATTGCAGTGCAGTAGTTAACCCCTTGGGTGAAAGAAGAATTGTTTGGTAATCACAGTGTTGTCAGGTGTATGAGAAACAGAGGAGAATCTGTAAAGAATAGTCCAGACTATTCGGTATATGTGTAGGCAAAGAGAAAATAAACCGTAACCAGAGAGAAGGATCCAATGTAGTACTGTCTGGCCAGTCAAAGGACCCCATAACTCTCTAGCGGTAGTATCTCAACGGGTGGCTGGTGCCTTGGCCAACCTACTACCTAATAAAAACATTGAAAGAAAAAGAAAGGTCAATATATTCTGACAAACTTATGAAAGGACTCTTTAATTGTTGCCATCAAAGAGGTTCAGTAAGTGAAAAGGACCTGTCATTTAGGAAATTGTAATTCCTTATTATTGATTTTCTTTTTCTAGACTTCCTATCTATCCTTTGAAAAAATAGGTTACCTAAAAACCCAAAATTATAGACTTTTTCTTCAGCTTTCCGTCAAAACTCCTTAGTATTTGCCAATACAGTACTGTGCTGGAAAGAAACTGATATCCCTCCGAGGAAATATGGAAGAATAGTCTTCTTATAGTTTGTGAAACTACATGGAGTAAATTCTTAACTGACTAATGTAATGGAGCATAAGCAAAATAAGAATATCTAATAGCTTGTGAAACTACATGGAGTAAATTCTTAACTGACTAATGAAATGTAGCATAAGCAAAATAAGAATATCTAATAGCTTGTGAAACTACATGGAGTAAATTCTTAACTGACTAATGAAATGGAGCATAAGCAAAATAAGAATATCTAATAGTTTGTGAAACTACATGGAGTAAATTCTTAACTGACTAATGAAATGCAGCATAAACAAAATAAGAATATTGATCAATTTAAGATTTGAATAAAATAATAACAATAGAATATGTTTGTCTGTCCCTGCACCATGTACAGTACACCATTGAGCGCCTTCCTTTGCTCCCATTAAACCAATGAGTGTGATAAAAACTGAAGAATATTGAGGAATTGAGCAAAAACTAAGAGAAAATAAGAGATGATTGATTCCCTTTCTATTAAGAAGAAATAAATGAGAAGAACTTGAGAAGCACAGTATAAACCCTTCTCCTACTTAATGAAATAAAATCATATCCTAGATTATAATGACTTAAATAACTTATGCAATGGCAACTAATTTATTGTTCTATATAGTACTTAAAATGAGATTCTTTAGTTATCAGTAACAAATTGACCGTTTTGTCATAAAAAAAGTCTTTTATCTTTTGCATCCTACCTTTCTAAATAATTATTGCTGTACACCTGTAAACATATCTAAAATATATCTACTGTAAAAAAAAATTTCCTATGTACCTATATCTAAAGACTTCTGCCCTTAGTAATTTAAAGGCACTACAGATAACCTAGCTGAACAGAAGACAAAGACATGTAAGCCTGATGAGAAATTTTGAGATATTAAAAAGCAGTAAACTGTTTTACTTGAAATTCCATAAGCTTCTTCAGCATTACAATAATTGTTATGGCAATTAGATGTGACTAGAGCATTTTCTGACTTCTCTGATTTCACAAGGAGCAATGGAAGAATGCAATAAAAAATAAAAGACTTGACAACTTCATAGTCTACTAGGAATTATAATGTAATCACCACAGCTAAACACAGCTTACATAAACAGCATCAAGAGCACTACCCCATCAGCTAGTTTTTACTGAAACAACTCAATCGAATAAGGGTACCGGGCAAGAAATTTAATGATGCAAAAAGCTACAGATACTATCAGTGTAAAAGATCATATTATCTACAATGAAGATATCTTGAATAAATGGCCAGTACATAAAACATGTTTAAAATTTTTCTAAAACAACCAGCTTAAATCTCATAAATAAATGAAATAAAAAAAAATTACTCTTTTGAAAATAACAGATAAAATTTGTTAGCTTATGATACTGCATCATATAAAGGCCAGAAATAGCTGTTATACTGTATGTACATAATGGCAGAAATATTTCCAGAATTTCCACGAAAAAAAGATAAATCATGCAATCATCAATGCACAGGTGACCAAAGCTACACTGCAACAGGAAGACAATATGCCACATTCTAACCTTCCCTGCTGCATTTCAAGATCACACACCTTATGAAGACCAGGAAATTCAAATGTTAGGTGACTATGGGATAAGCTCTTCCAGGGCTTTGTCTCTGTCATTGTCATGTTTTGAGAAGTGCATCAGTAACTTTTGCTTCTTCAAAACCCAAGGCTAAAAGCTGCTTAGCTGCATTGAGATGATCTTTTGTCTTTTGTATGTCACCCATGTAATAGTAAAAGGCAAGTTAAGCCTTGTATTCATCTTCACCTGTGTCTTGTAATGATTACAGAACAAGCAAATCCTCAATGAGCTTTTTGTGATCTGTGCCCAGCTTTTGAACTGCTTTGGCAACACGTGGCCTAGGAAATCCCATTTCTGCCATACTCTGAACTAAAACTTGAGCATCAGCTGTAAGTTCTGCGAATGGTTCGGAAGCCTAGACTTAACTGGAGTATACGGAGAGCATGAAGTATGGGATGGAGGACCATGAGGAGGATTCTGCTGATTGGGACTTAACTCAGGGCTGCTGGATAAGTCAGGTAACGGCTTCTAATCCTCTAAACCATTAAGGCCTGTACTGGATGGTCTTGGAGGAAGAGTGTGTGTGAAGCTTCGTGATTCATTTTGCGACTGGATGCCGTTACTATATATTGTCACCTCAGAATCTGCAGCAGCACTCAGATCTTGAACACACTGACACGAACGTAGCGAACCATTCGTGGAGCCTGCTGCTCCTGAACCCCCATTACTGTGGTTTGTCGTTGAGTCTCCAGATCTCATCACAGACTGTTGATTAATTGGAACTGTAGCTTTGTTGTGTGAATAATACTTTGAGTAAAAATATTCTAAGTCTTGTCTTTTTGCAGGATTTCCACTCTCCACAGAGCCTGGTTGTAAGCTACTGGCAGATGCAACAGGGATGGTTGCTGTTGCAGTTGTGAGGTTGACGTTAGCACTTCCAGGACTCATTCCACCTACATTACTGCTTTGAAGATGATAATCATATGTTCCAAACTGAGGTTTACTTCGACTACTTACATTAAAACTGTTCTTCCACTGTTGATTGTCATATGAATTCTGGTATGTCCTATTGAGACCTACACTATACTGTGGATTACAAGTATACGAATGCCCTGTTGGAGACGTAGAAGTAACTTGGGAATTCTTTGCTATCTGGTTTGTAAACTGGCCATAGCTTTGCTGTTGGTGCTGCTGCATGTAAAAAGGATACTGACAATATGTACCATAAGCAGTCTGACCAGTTGGGTACATATGAACTGATCCTTTTTCTTCACTAGAATTTGACTTTGCTAGAAAACTTCCTTCTTTGAGCTGTGAATTAATTTAGACGAGTCTAAAACTTTTGCAAGTTCTTCAAGGTCATTAATTGATTTTAATACTGCACCTTCAAAAGGGTCATATGCATCACCTTCAAAATCGGCAAAATTTATATATGTAGGCATTTTCAAAGGAGTTCTTATGCTATCTTTTTGGGATGGAAATGGTGTTGGTTTTAGCATATCATGGTATGGAGTCTTCATATCTGTGTTAAAATGTGTATATTTATTGTACAATGAAGTATTTCCTAGATAAGGAGTACCAGTTGGTTGTGTTATTTCTGAAGAATGAAGTGAGCATTATTATTAATCTGTAATTTTGCTTCGCTTTTTATATTAACTTCATGATTGTCTTTAGAAGCAACCTGTGTTTCATTACTATTATCACTGCCCTCACTTTCTGTGGTCTTCTTATTTGTATCATCAGGATCTTCTCCCTCTTCATCGGCTGAGTGGTCACTGTTGAATCTCCTTATAAAGTTCCTCTTTGAGTCTATTTTCCTCTTCCTCAGCTCTTTTCTTCTCCCCTTCTTCCTCTTTCAACACTCTCTGTCTTTCCTCTTCTTCCAGCCGCAATCTTTCCTCTTCTTCTTTTGCCTTCTTTTCTAATTTGATTTTTTCATACGCTTCAACTCTAGCTTTTCCATCTTTTTCCTCTTTTTCTGAGCGAAGTCTTTTTTCATGAACCCAGCTAAGCGTTGAAGGGGAATATTGGTCATTTTTGCTTTTATTTCGTCTTATCTTCACGTCATATTCAGGGTCATAATTAGTCGGTATCCACGGTTTAAAATACAGTAATACCATCGAAATGTATACTATTACATATAGCTCACACATACCAGTGACAATAAACCCCATTTGTTGAAGTGATGTAGGATATAGCTCGAAGCTAATTATTCGTTAATAGAATAAAAAAGTTATAACATTTGAATATTTGAATCTTTTTATGCTCACGCGAAGTTTTATTATGAATTTATATTAAAATGTTGCATTTTTTAAAATGTTTTTCTGTAGCATAAATTTTTTATTCAAAAGAATCCCGTTGAAACGTATTAGAGAGAAACATAGACAGATAGACAAACAGACTTAGAGAGAGAGAGAGAGAGAGAGAGAGAGAGAGAGAGAGAGAGAGAGAGAGAGAGAGAGAGAGAATTGAGATTCAGTGTAGCATTGCAATATTATGTCTTAAGATCTGGGTAATAGGATTGTCTCATAAATGCTCTTACTTGGAGGGTCTAAAGAGAAGTCTCCATTTCTTTAATCAGTTTCAAATAGATTCCTTGATAGTCTTGCTATAATATGTTTATGTGAAAGGAACCAAGGATAGTTTAGAGCAGTGGTTCCCAACCTTTTTCTTGTCATTGCCCCCTGCACCCAGTGCAACCCTCCAGATTTCCCCCTTCATGTGTATGAGGGAAAGAGTAGTTGAAACACACTGTGACGACTACTAATTTATTTTTCCATTATACACATATACTGATAAACAAATAGTTACAAAGTAAAATGGATAGAGAGCGGTTAGTAACAACTAATCGCATAGCCATAGAGCTATGAGGTTAGTTGTTACTAACCGCTCCCTATCCATTTTACTCTGTAACTATTTGTTTATCAGTATATGAAGAGCGGCTAGTAGCAAAATAAAAAGACTTTTGTTTATTCTTCTACTTCAAAATTGAATTAGTGAGAGGGTTGAGTTTGCTTCTTGTGCACCAGTGTATCAATATCAGGGCTCGTTTTGGCATCTGATATTTTTTTTTTTTAGTTAGTAGGTAGTGTAATTATTTCCCCCCTGGTAGCTTCAAATTTCCCCCCAGGGGGAAATTTCCCCCAGGTTGGGAACCACTGGTCTAGAGTAATTGACGCAGACATATTCTACCTTTGTTCAAGTCGTAATAGACCTGAAAAATGCAATTCTCCATAAGAACCTATGGAGTACCTCGTTTGTATTTAGAGGCTTCATAAAGTCTACTGTTTGAGATGATGTTCTTAGTGTTATTAACTCGTTATTTTCTATCCTGGGAATATTAAAAAATTCTTATTGCGTTGGTTCCTTTTACGTCAAGTAGGTTCGAATTCGTTCCGAAAAGAAACCCTTTTAGAAAATTCATTGTCGTTGAATTTAAGGTTTTAAACAGACAGCGCGTCAATTTCTTTTATGCCAGTTTTAATATAATTGTATTACCTTGCTAATGATTTTAATGCATCTGTTTTAGTTATTTTCCTTTTGTTTTGTCTATTCCGATTGCTTGTTTGTTTGTGTTTATAGATTTAATTTTTCTTTTAGTGTATATTTCTGATATATTATGTCAATTCTATTGTTTTTTTTTTATTCTAAATCTTTAAACTTCTTATTCCCTTTGAGAATTATTCAAAAGGGAATCCCGATATCGCAAAATGTAGATGCCATGGACCTTGCGCATTTTTTATTTATTCGGTAAGTTATAACGATTAGCCTACCATTTCCTAAATAGGGCTTCAGCATCTACAATATGGATGTATGCACACACACACACACACACACACATATATATATATATATATATATATATATATATATATATATATATATGTGTGTGTGTGTGTGTGTGTGCTTATATATATAGATATATGCTTTTCAACTAGATACTTTACATTGTCAGTAATTATATAATGTATTAGTGGCGTCTAGATATGAAGCTTCGTTGGTAAAACTTAATGAAATTGAAGCTTCGCGTTTTTATGAATCATTGGAAAAGTCATTAACTTGAATTCATTCTACAATGCAAGTTTACTCAATTTATTTACTTAATATTCTCAAGAAATGGTACGGGTATGGATACGCCGTGCAGATTGTGTCCTTTACTGATGACTATCTAAAGTTAAAATTTACTACTCTTAATACATACATACATATACCAAGGCACTTCCCCAATTTTGGGGGATAGCCGACATCAACAAATGAAACAAAAACAAAAAAAGGGGACCTCTACTCTCTACGTTCCTCCAGCCTAACAAGGGACTCAGCCGAGTTCAGCTGGTACTGTTAGGGTGCCACAGCCCGCCCTCCCACATTATCCACCACAGATGAAGCTTCATAATGCTGAATCCCCTACTGCTGCTACCTCCGCGGTCATCTAAGGCATCGGAGGCAGCAGCAGGGCCTTCCGGAACTGCATCACAATCGCTCGCCATTCATTCCTATTTCTAGCACACACTCTTGCCTCTCTCACATCTATCCTCCTATCACCCAGAGCTTCCTTCACTCCATCCATCCACCCAAACCTTGGCCTTCCTCTTGTACTTCTCCCATCAATTCAAATGTACAAAACGTTTTTATGAAAATTGTAATGTAACTTCCGGAGACTTTCTTGCAAAGAATTCTTGGGATCAGACCAGACGAATCCTGGTCCTTCACAGGGAGAAGGGCCCCTGCCAGGACAGATGGACTCCTGACGGTCATGATCTTTGATTAATTCCCCTCAAACATCACAATCTAGAGGGCGCTCGTTTTCCTCCATTACAAGGCGGCAAAGGGTACCGCCTCCCTGTCGTGGAAGTAAAGGAGTTGTTTTCTCCCTCTCGGCTTACAAGACGGCCAATGTGTACCGCATTCCTGAAGTGGAGGTGTATTCGTAACGTCAGGAGGATGCCTTATTCCAGAGGGGGATGTGGGCAGTGTTGCCAGATGGGTTAGTCTAAAATTCCCCCAAAACTCATGATGAAAAATCCCCATTTCCAAAAATATATTTTCTCATCACGTAGGCTTTACTAATATAGAAAATTTTCACTATACTTCATGTAAGTGCAAGCAAATTAATAACAATGATATAAAGGTTTACTCATCTTTGTTTCTTCTTCATAGAAATGTGTACAGAATATCCCCATCAGGCATCCCAAATCCCCAAATCTAGGGATAAATCCCCATATTTGGCAACACTGGATGTGGGTCAGACCGAAAGTCCATTATGACCTTAACACTTTGAAGGAGTTAAGTGGAAGAAATCTCATGCTTGCTCTTGACTCCCTTTATAGTACAGCCTTTGAGTGTTGTCACGCGGACTTTCAAAATGGCCGATCCCTTGTGATCACAAGTCACCTGCTTTTAGGGCGACTATTGCTCATACGGGCCTTCCCGAACAAGGCAGTTTATTACGACTACAAAAATGCAAACATCACCAAATCTTGTCAACACTGCCTCCAATTCACTCGCTCTCTCTCGTCTCTTAATAATTCTGATATCTTCCCTCACAATTACATCTGACTTCATTTGTCCCTCTATCTCTTATTAATGAATAAGTCTCATGAAATAATCAACTGCCTACATTTGCATTATAAATATATACGAAATAACTAATTTCCTGACATAAAGACGGAGGATAACAGTTTACTTCCAGAAAAAGTCCAGAATTGTATTTATGTTGTTTGTTTAATGTCTGGTGCTAACCCATTTTTCAAACCACCTTCTTGATTCCTCGTCAGGGCTGCAATAAGTACTTTTTCGTGGTCAGTATGTGTATAGGGAACATATAAGTCACTTTGTAATGTGAAAATCCAAGTTATGTCTGATCTCTGGGACCAATTAATGACATAAGGTAGGATATTACTGTGTATATATATATATATATATATATATATATATATATATATATATATATATATATATATATATATATATATACACACTCACAAGTCCACTGCAGAACTAAGGCGTCAGACATGTCATTCCAATTGCATATGTGTATGATCTTTCTATGCGAGTCCACACCGGCAAAATTTCTTTGTTCGTCAATCCATCATGTTCCCATCCTTCCCCTACTTTTGCAATCGCTAGGGACCCTGTCTGCTATTCTATAATATCCACCTATTATCTGTTATTCTCAGTATATGTTCTGCCCGTGTCCATTTCTTTATCGTACATGTTGTTAGAATATCCTCTACTTTAGTTTGTTCTCATATCCATGTGGCTCTTTTATTTTTTCTGTCTCTCAGTGTTAATCCCATCATAATTCTTTCCATAGTTCTTTGAGTTGTAACTAGCTTAGATTCTAAGGTTTTAGTAAGGCTCCAAGTTTCTAATGCATAAGTTGATACTAGTAGGACCATCTGATTAAAGTTTTTAGAGAAAGGGGCATTTAGTTTTCGTAATCTCATTTTGTTTACCAAAAACTCTATCCTATACTTATCCTTCTTTTAATTTCGGTGTTGTGGCCTGGGGAAACACTTACTGTCTGTCATTAACAGTCTCTAGAGGCTCGTTCATAATCCTTATTTGTTCTCTTTCTGCCGATTCATTGAACATTATATTAGTTTTACTCATATTCATTTTCAATCCTACATTTCTGCTTTGTGTATTCAAGTCTTCTATCGTCTTTTGCAATTCCTCCCATTTTTCACTAAACAGAACTATATCATCTGAAAAAATTTAATCATAAAGGTTTTCCCCCTTTAATATTTTTTTCTACATTTTCCGACCTAAATTTAATAATGTGTGTATATATATACATATATATATATATATATATATATATATATATATATAAATCCATATTTATAAAATGCTTTTGTTGAAAGAAAAATGAAGGAGGAAGATGTTGCTCTGCAAAGAAACTTCAAAACTACTAAAATATAGATGAGACAGTGTAAAAAATAAATCTTATTTTCTCTGCAATTGAATTATATATATGGTTCGGAAAATCTTTTATTAAGACATGTAATGGGGATCAATATCATAATAATATACGACGGGTAAAGTCAGTATTTAACAGTCTAAAAAAGTCTGTGTCAGTTATGAAAGTAACAGATAACGCCAAACAAGTTTCTCTTCGGGGTAGGAAGCAAAAGGGAAATATTGCTGAGATAATCCTTGCTTTTTCAGGAATGCCCCCCCCCCCCTCTCTCTCTCTCTCTCTCTCTCTCTCTCTCTCTCTCTCTCTCTCTCTCTCTCTCTCTCTCTCTCTCTCTCTTGTTTGATAACATAAAGGAACCGATATTGTCAGGTACGAAAATAAATACATATATAGACACATATTTATATTTATAAGTACATCAATGCTAAAACTACATGAAGATATTGAAAAAATCCTAATTGAGAAAAAAGTTGGAGAGGGAGACCCCAACTCTCCTAAATTATTCAGAACGTTTATTTCATATGAAAATGATGGAGGATGATAGATGTTTGAAAATCACATGCAATTTAGAATTGTTTGGAAGAAGTAAGATAGAAAGACTTCAAGATGGAAGGCAGGTGGGTGAAAGAGGAATTTTGAAGAAGGGGCTTCAACAACCAGGAAGCAAGGGTGTGTTTTTGGCAATGATCATTATCTTTCCTGTTATTTGGAATAACTCCATTTAGGGGAAACCTTTATATATCTTATATACATGTTGAGTATTTTGATCCTTCGAATTTTTCAAGTCATAGACATATATATTCTTTTACGAATATTTTTTCTTTATTCCATCTTTTAAGATATGACATAGTTTCTTGGTATTTTTTTCAAGCAAGCAGAGGAGCAATGTTGAATGAATATGAAATAGGGTGCTTTATTTACTGCAACTGTAATTTCATCATTGGAATAAAAAGAAATAAATGTACTTCATTATAGTAGTCCTATCCATAATTGGAATAAAAAGAATTAAATGTACTTCATTATAGTGGTCCTTAATTTTTGCGAGTCCACTGAAAAATATTGTTCTCGAAAGATGTATTCACGCGTAGGAAGATGCGGATTGAATGTATTTTATGTCACACTATATTCAACATAGTGAGAAAGGGCTGATCTTAGAGAGCACCTGGTTTGAAAGGGATTCTTCCTCTGATACCATATCTCCACAGATCACCGGCTTCCTCTCTCTCTCTCTCTCTCTCTCTCTCTCTCTCTCTCTCTCTCTCTCTCTCTCTCTCTCTCTCTTCCAAGAAGTATCTGTTTGAAACCAGATGCACTCCCCTCTTAGCCCTTTGCTTGGTTCTGAAGATAGTCATAGGGCAAGCTTGAAGCAGGGGAACGTCTATCACGAGAGTGTGAGGCGGCAGCATCTGGCATATAAACATGGGAGGACCCAGGCTCATAGGCCACGTTCAGGATGGGGAAACTTTTATACAAATATGCTTTGAATTTTACCTTAGTGGTGGTGTGGAACAAAAGTTACAATAATTTCCGACACAATGTCGGAAATACACCAATTTATACAGCATAGAAACATAGAGAGAGCTACAAGGACAGAGAAAGAGGGAGAGGAGATGGAGGAGGGTTAGAAAAAGGAGGCAAATGTGGGGGAATCCGTTTAAAACCAGATGCCCTACCCTATCGGCTTTTTCTCATTGCGTTGTGAATAGGAAATTAAAGCAATTTACGAAGGTCTTTGATATCCCTTCCATACCTAGACCGTGATCCCTTCATGTATCAATACTGATCTCTATAGGAGTCGTATTAATCCTGAGACCAGGCTCATGAAATTTAGTTCCCAATTAATCCGTAGAGAGTTGGGAGAACGTTTTAATTGACTAAAACATGGGGGCCAAAAACAAAGTTTCATCTGTGGTTTAAAAATAGATTATATAATCAAATAACATACATTTAGGCATACCTCTCTCTCTCTCTCTCTCTCTCTCTCTCTCTCTCTCTCTCTCTCTCTCTCTCTCTCTCTCTCTCTCTCTCTCTCTCAGATTTACCTTCTTGAGTGTGAATGTGACTGGAGATAAGAATATCTTCCAGCTTCAGACATTCTTCTCTTTTGGGGAAAATAGAAACAAGACGTCAACAACATTATTACTTCTATTGGATCCAGACATCTTTGTTTGAAGTGTCACGAAAAGACTAACAAACGCTAATAGCCCAGCGGCATAGTAAGAAATATGAAACCAATTGTTCAAATTGTTCTAAAAGCACCAAAATTGGCACACATGTGGATTAATACATTCTGAACAATTTTGGATATGGAGGCATTCAAGATTCTCCCCGTAGCATATTTGGCGGCCATTTTTCAAAATGGCCGCTATTTACCGTTAGCGTCATTGAATATGTACCATAATTTGTCTTTTTGTGGATGCTAAAGGTGATAAGTGTGCTAGAGGTGATAAGTATTGTACAATTACACATACTTCTGTGCTTACCAAATAATTTGGCTACCATTTCACAAGAAAATGAATTTTACTTTGCAGCGGCAGCGTTGGTGGCAGTGACGGCGGCTGCAGTAATAGTATAGTGTTGATAGTCATGGTGCTTGTAGTAGTAACTTGTGGTAACATGGTGGTGTTTTGTGTCTTTGCAGGTGAGGCAGCAGCAGCACCACCTGACATCAGAGACGCGTTGTTCCAGACTGCAGCCATGGCAAAGAAGTTCCAACTGGTCGATACTTTTGAGCAACGTACTCCCACAACACCTCCTGAGACAAACTGGAAGCTGTGTCTTGTATGTCAAGAGGAGACAACAGAGTCACTTGTCTGCCCAGTACTGTCTAAACGCCGAGACCCTGGGAGTGGATACACGACAATGGCTGCAAACTTGGTCAAATTTGATGAACTCGGAGAACTGCCAAGAACTGTTCAGTTACAGAGACTAGATGAAGGACAAGGTGTTGAGGCGACAATGGTTGCCCACCAGGCCAAGTGGCATAAAACATGTATGCTCAAATACAATAACACAATGCTACGAAGAGCAGAGAAGAGACGCATCGCAAGCAGCTCAGCATTTGATAGTACTGACAATGTCCAGGCCAAGCGTGCCAGAACACACTCTTCAGAAGCCACTACCAGCGGCACCTCCTGCTTTTTCTGTGGAAAGTCTGGCACAGAGACCCTACATGAAGTAACAACCTTCCAGGTGGACACACGCGTACGGAAGTGTGCAGCGCAAGTTGGGGACAATGAACTCATAGCCAGGCTCAGCATGGGTGATATGGTGGCTCTGGAGGCCAAGTACCATTCCAAGTGTTTGTTGGCTCTTTACTATCGTGCAAAGACCACTGTAGAAGCCGAGCAGAAAACTGACCATGAAGGTGTAATGTCAAGAATCGTACTGGCTGAACTGGTCCTGTATATCGAGGAAACCCACCTAGAAGAGGGCACCACCCCAGTCTTCAGACTCGCAGAACTTGTAAAGCTATACACAACAAGAATGGAACAGCTCGGGGTTGTTTTGTGCCAGAAAGTTAATAGCACAAGGCTGAAAGAGCGCCTGTTAGCCCAGATACCAGGCCTGAGATCCCACAGCAAAGGCCGAGATGTTTTACTAGCGTTTGATGAAGACATTGGTGAAGCGCTAGGCAAAGCCTGCGAGCAAGACTGTGACACTGAGGCAGTTCACCTTGCGCGTGCTGCACAGATAGTTCGTCGATATATGTTTGAAGACACTTACCAATTCCGTGGATCATTCCCGGGCGGCTGTCAGGAGGACTCTGTGCCAAACGTACTAGTTGCAATGGTAAATATGGTGCTGGATGGCCCCACCATCAAGAATCAAAGCCATTCCTCTTCAACACAAGCAGCTCTTTCCATTGCGCAGCTTCTCAAGTTCAACAGTGTCAAGCAAAGTCGGAAGCAGGGAGCAACCAAGACACAGGAGCCTCCAGCTGTCAGACACAGTACGTCTCAAGAAACTCCTCTTCCAACCTATGTTGGGCTGATGCTGTATGCTGAAACACGCAAGAGAGGACTTGTGGACAAGCTCTTCTCTCTGGGCCTAAGCATCTCATATGACAGAGTCCTACGTCTTTCTGCCCAGATGGGAAACAGCGTGTGTCAGCTGTACCGCATAGAGGAAGTGGTCTGCCCGCCTACCCTGCGTAGCAATGTGTTCACAACTGCGGCTGTGGACAACATTGACCACAACCCAAGTGCCACCACAGCCAACAATTCATTCCATGGAACAGGAATCTCGCTTTTTCAACACCCAACGTGTGCAGATGAGGGAGTGGATCGTAGCATTGCTCTCACTGGGCGTGATACTGGATCAAAGACGGTTGAGCCTCTACCAGAATATTACACGGATGTACGTCCTGTTGCTTCTTCTGTCAAAGGGCAAATGATCCCAGCTACTTCTGTGACCTCTCTTAGACGCCACAACTGTGAGCAGCACATAGAAGATGAGTATATGTGGCTGGAGAACACGAGAAGTGTTCTCAAAGATGATGTTGAGGCCTGTGAAAACACATCATGGGCTGCATACCATGCAAGGCACCAAGATCCAAAGCAACCAGTCATCACACCAACGTCCCTGCTTCCCTTGTTCCAGGAGAGTGCTCACACTGTGGCAATGATCAGACACTCTATTGATGTAGTCAGGAGTGCAGTTAAACATCTCAACCCAGGCCAAACTCCAGTTCTGACTTGCGACCAGCCACTATTCACTCTAGCAAAACAGATCCAGTGGAAGTGGCCAAACACATATGGAGAAGACCAACTGGTGGTGATGTTTGGGGGGTTGCATATTGAGATGACGGCACTGAAGACCCTGGGTGACTGGTTGCAGGGAAGTGGGTGGACCCAAGCACTGGTACAAGCAGAGATCACAACTGAAGGAATAGCAGACTCATTTCTTCGAGCAGCTCACGTCACACGCACCAGAAGAGCACACCAAGTCACAGCGGCTGCGTTGTATAATCTCCAACGGCGTGCCTATGACAAGTACAGCACCACCAATACAGAAGATGATGAGCACCCTGAAAGCTTCGAAGACTGGTGCAGTCAGAGAGAACAGAGTTATCCGCAGTTTCAGTACTGGTCAACAGTCTTGGCACTGGAGCTGTCCACTCTGATCTATGTGCGATCTCTGAGAGAAGCCAATTTTAGCATGTACGTGGATGCTCTGACAGAACTGGCTCCGTGGTTCTTCGCACTAGACCACACGAACTATGCCCGATGGATACCAGTGCATCTACGGGACATGGCAGAACTGGCAAACAAACATCCAGACGTCTTCACAGAGTTTAGCAAGGGACACTTCACAGTCCAGAAGACCAAGAGGATCTTTTCAGCAATCCCTCTTGACCAAGGACATGAGCAGAACAACGCGTATGTCAAGGGTGATGGAGGAGCCATCGGCCTCACAGACAATCCAACTGCACTGAGGCGCTGGATGGTTGCCGGACCGGAGGTTGCTAGAGTGATTGTGGAATTTGACGACTTCAATCTGCATCCACACGATCAAGAGGAGACACGTCACCACGAAGAGACACCAAGTGTGCAGAACACTTTTGCCAGAGATGTGCGCTCACTCGTGGCCGTCATTGAAGAGCTGGGCAACCCTTTCGAGGAGGACAGTCAGGACTTGCTGGTGCTCGACACAAAGGAGATCGCAGACCCTGCAGTCATAGAAACAGTCCGTAACGCCAAGCAGATTGGCCAAGACCAGTTTGAAGCATTCTCAAAGGAATGCATCGTGGACAGAACCAAGTCCATTGAGGTGGCAATCCACCGGAACAAGCTACCACTGTTTGCGACCAAGAGAGGACCCAATATACCCAAAGGAAAAGAACAGGTCAAATCTCTGAAGAATGATGTTGCGCTCTTCGCACGATTATATATCGGCTGCCAGACCCGTGATGGGAATCTAGAAGAGTTCTTCAGGCATGGAAATCAGCAATGCCCTCCAGCTTTATCTGACGGAGGGAGACTGTACCTAGGGAGCAAGAGTGACTTGCTGGTGTGCCTTGAAGGCCATGCTGAGCCTCAGTTTGAAGCTCCTACTGTCACTGCTGTTGTCCTCGATGGAGCAGTAATCGTACAGATGTTGAAGCCGGGTACTGCCAACACGTTCGAGGAATATGCACAGCAAGTGTTCATCCCATACGTTGTACAACGTTTCCAACATGTATCACGTCTTGACCTTGTGTGGGACAGCTACAGAGCAGATTCCCTGAAGGCATCAACCAGAGAACAGCGTGGAAAGGGAGTACGTCGGCGTGTTGTCGACTCAGCAGTCATACCAGGAAATTGGCAAAGTTTCCTGCGAGTTGATAGCAACAAAGTGGAGCTCTTCAGCTACCTCTCCACCATGCTTGCAGAGTCCTTTCAAGAAGAAGGCAAGGAACTGGTCGTCACTGATGGGGAGCAGGTGATCTGTGTTCCACAGCAAGAGGATGTCAACTCACTCGCACCATGCAACCAAGAAGAGGCAGACACCCGCATGATGCTACATGTAGCACATGCTGCACAACATGGTCACCACCAGATACAGGTTCGAACAGTAGACAGTGACGTCGTGGTCCTAGCAGTGATGGTAGTCCAGAAACTACCAGCTGGAGACGAACTCTGGGTAGCCTTTGGGACAGGCAAGAACTACCGCTACATTGCAGCCCATGAAATAGCTTCCTCCCTTGGTCCAGAGAAGGCATGTGCTCTTCCAATGTTTCATGCCATCACAGGGTGTGATACTGTGTCAGCCTTCGTCGGACATGGGAAGAAATCTGCCTGGGCAACATGGAACACGCTGCCAGAACTCACTGATGCCCTGCTGAGTCTGGCAAATGCACCCACAAGCATCCAAGAGGATACAATGCATGTCATCGAGAGGTTTGTCATACTCCTGTATGACCGCACAAGCAAATGCAAGGACGTCAACAAGGCGAGAAAGCAGCTCTTTGCAAAGACGAACTCTGTTCAGAACATCCCGCCAACCTACGCTGCTCTGGAGCAGCATGTGAAGAGATCTGCCCTTCAGGGTGGTCATGTCTGGGGCCAGGCATTGGTACCAACGCCCGTGCTCCCTCCACCAACAGACTGGGGCTGGCATCGGAGTGATGATGGGCTCTACACACCACTCTGGACCACACTCCCTGAGGCATCCAAGGCCTGCTATGAGCTGGTGTCTTGCGGATGCAAGAAAGGCTGCAAAAACCGCTGCAAGTGCAAGAACGCTTCACTGCAATGCACTGGTCTATGTTTCTGTGAAGGCGAATGCCAGTAGATTGGGACAGAAAACTTGCTAACCAACATTATGATCTGTAGACATTCATAATTCTGGTGACCAGATTTGAAAAGTTCGGAATCATAATTAACATAGTGTGGCAAAATCTACGTTATTGTATTACATGTATGTACTGCAGGATTACACAAGTACTGTGCCTAGAGACTGGGCTTTTGGTCGACTATATAACTACAATCTGACCATACTGTAAACTTCCCGTACTCTGTGTATTATTTTGACTAGCAATTTTGCCAGCAATTTGAAATAAAAAAGCAACTTGAGCAATTAAAGTGTGTTCCTGAAATCAGGTACTGGTTATTAGAGGTATTATGTCATTGAGTATTGAAATCTTCATCAAATGTCCACTTTTTCCACAAAATGGCGGCCAGTTTGGGGGCCATTTTTGAGAAGATTCATCTAAATATCTGTTAAACATTTATTGATGTTAATTCTGATGTAAAAAAAGGGAATTTTGGCCCATCTAGCACCAAACTAACGACACATAATGAAGTCTATGTAATGACGCTAATGTTAAATGGCGGCCATTTTGAACAATGGCCGCCATATCTTCCTAAGGGCTAATCTTCAATGCCTCCATATCCAAAAATGTTTAGAATATATTAATCTACATGTGTGCCAATTTTGGTGCTTTTAGACCAATTTGAACAATTGGTCTGCTATGCCGCTGTACTATAACTGGTTTTACTAAATGAAATCTCAAACTTCATTTCCACAATAACATACTCTTGGTGCTTCGTTTGTTACAGAATATATAAAACTTGATTTTTACCAAAATCCTTCTTCATGTAGAGTGTGATGATAAAACAACGTAAAGTAAGTGTTTACGTTTTTACCTTGTGACATATCATCATCATCTCTTACTACGTCTATCAACGCAAAGGGCCTCGGTTAAATTTCGCCAGTCGTCACTGTCTTGAGATTTTAATTCAATACTTGTCCATTCATCATCTCCTACTTCGCGCTTTATAGTCCTAAGCCATGTAGGCCTGGGTCTTCCAATTCTGTTAGTGCCTTGTGGAGACCAATTAAACGTTTGGTGAACTAATCTCTCTTGGGGAGTGCGAAGAGCATGCCCAAACCATCTCCATCTACCCCTCATCATGATCTCATCCACATATGGTACTTGAGTAATCTCTCTTATAGTTTCCTTTCTAATCCTGTCATGCCATTCAACTCCCAATATCCTTTTGAGGGCTTTATTCTCAAAACTTCTAAATTTATTGGAGATTGCTTCATTGTCATACCATGACTCATGTCCATAGAGTAACACCGATCTCACTAAACTGATATATAGTCTATTTTTATATGAAATTTTAGGCGATTTGATTTCCAAATTTTACTTAACCTAGCCATTTTCTGATTTGCTTTTTTTCAATCTTTCACTAAACTCTAATTCTAAAGACCCTGTATTGGAGATCATTGTTCCTAAATACTTAAATGATTCTACTTCAGTAACCCTTTCTTCTTCCAATGATATTTCATGTTCCATTGCATACTCCGTTCTCATCATCTGTGTCTTTCTTCTATTTATCTTCAGCCCCACCTCGTGTGATATTTCATGCAATCTGGTAAGCAAGCATTGCAAATCCTGTGGTGTTCTGCTAAGAAGGACAGCATCATCAGCATACTTTAGGTCTGCTAATTTCCTATCACCAATCCAGTCCAATCCTTCTCCACCATCTCTGACTGTTCTACACATTACAAAGTCCATGAGGAGGATAAACAACATAGCTGACAACACATTCCCTTGGAGTACTCCGCTGTTCACTGGAAACTCATTTGATAAGACTCTATGAACATTAACTTTGCACTTGCTATGCTCATGAACAGACTTAATCAAATTTACATATTTAAGAGGAATTCCATAATAACGCAGGATTCTCCACAAAATTGGCCGGTGCACACGATCAAAGGCTTTTTCATAGTCTACAAATACCATCAAAAGGGGATTTCTATATTCTACGCATTGCTGTAAAACGTCTCAAAATGAAAATTTGGTCAGTGCAACTTTTACCTTTTCTAAATCCTGCTTGTTCATCTCTCAGCTTTTCATCAATCCTTCTCTCCAGTCTCTTAAGAATAAGCATACTATATATTTTCATAACAACTGACGTAAGTGTTATGCCTCTGTAATTATTGCAATCAGATCTCACTTTTTTTTTTTTTTCCACCAACACTTCTAATTCCCATTCATCAGGTTTTGCCTCTTCATGCCACATTCTACAAAATAATCTTGTCAGTAGTCTGGAAGTCACTTCATTTTCGGCCAGTGTCATCTTGGCAGTTATTCCATTATATCCAGGGGCTTTCCATCTCTTTAGTATTTTGAGAATAGCTTCGACTTCAAACATAATGAATTCATTCATGGGCACATCAAGGTCTTCATTAGCTTCACGTATATCAATCAAATTATTCCCTTCATAAGTCCTATTCATAACCTCACTAAAGTGTTCCATCTAACGTTGTCTTTCTTCATCTTCTGTTGCTATAACAGGGCCATTTCTCTTTTTGATGAGTATATGCTTCTTCTTCTCTGCCTCAGTCGAGATTTTATTAATAATTCTATGAGTAATTCTCACACCATAGCCACTTCCTGAATTCATAGCTTTGTCGGCCTCATCTGCTTTACTGTCTAAATACTCTCTCTCTTCATTCCTGGCTTTTCTTTTGACCGTACTGTCAATACTTGAATACTTAGCATGCTCTACCTTGTAATTTTCATTGCTTCCTCGAAAACTTTCACCAATCAACTGATGTCTTTGTCTCCCTTTTATAGTATCCCAAGTACCATTCGATATCCATGGCTTTCTTCTTGTAACTGGTTGTCCCAAGACTTCACTACCAACTGACTGATGTATGTTCTTAATATCACACTATTCTTCATTAGTTGTCGGTTCCTCGTCTCTTAAATTCTCTAAGACTGCAAATCGATTCCTACATTCAGTTGTAAATGTTTCTCTGTTCTCTTCCTCTAGAAGCTTAGTTGTATCAAACCTAGGTATTCTAGCTATCTTTCTGTTGGGTGTTTTCAGTTTTAATTTCAGTGTGGCAATGAGGAGCTGGTGATCACTACCAATATCTGTACCTCTATAGCCTCATACATTTTTCTCACAATCTTCCTTCTCTCTTTATTAATGGCAATGTGATCTATCTGATTTTTGTAATTGCCACATGGTGAAGTCCATGTATACTTGTGAATGTTCTTATTTGGAACAGAGTACCTATAATGACAAGATTGTTTGCTGAACAGAAACTTATGAAATGTGTTCCAGTTTCATTTGCAACTTCGCCAAGACCCTCGACACCCATCACATTCTCTATCCCTTGATTATTCCTCCAACTTCATTTAGCATTGAAGTCGCCAATCACAATTTTCATATCTTTCTCAGGGATCTCATCTATTATCGTCTGCAGTTCTTCATATTATTCATCTTTCCTTTCTTCAGGGGAATCATTTGTTAGGGAATAGCAAACTATAATACTCATATTGCACTGCTTTGATTTGAACTTTACCAATAACAATCTACTATTTACAACTCTCCTCTCGGTTAATGCATTTTCTGCTCTTGGTGACATAATCATTCCTACCCCTTCTCTTCCAGCTCCATCTGATCTTCCTGAGTGAATATATATATTCCCTTGGTCTAATGTTTTCTTACCAATCCCCTAACAACGTGTTTCATTTAGGGCCAAGATATCCAAACTAAATTTATATTTTATACATTCACTCTCCACTTGCTGTATCTTCCCAATCTAATTCATGGTTCTAACATTCCAATTACCTATTTTTACTTTTTCTTTAGTATTTATAAACCGGGAGATTCTTAGCACCCCACAACACCCGGGACTGGGGGCCCATTCTTTCATCTTCTCTATCCATGACTGACTAAATCCATAAAGGATTCATTGGCTAGATACATCAAAGGATAGCCAGTTCCTTGTGAGGTGCAGTGCCTATCTAACTAAGGCTCGTGACCCCTGTCAGTCCATACTAATTCTAGTAAGATCTACCACCAGGCATCCGGAGTAGAAGCTGAAGAGACTGTTTGTCCATCGCCTTAAACCCATCCGTCACCTTGCTGCCAGTGACTTCATCGAGATTTAGGGAGGCATTTCCTCCACACCCAAAGCTCTCATTACTCCACCGAGTTGCTTATCCGCGTATACGAGTATAACCACTGGCAAACATGGATTGCTAAGATGTACCGCCTACCCTATGTCCCAACAAATAAAGTTACATATAGATGAATAAAGTGATTCAACACTAAGCCGTTCTCGATGAAAGTGACTCCAGAGAAAAACAAAACAACGGTCATAGTCGTTCTTATGCTTCAACTTCTGAATCTGTAATAATTCATCTGTTCTTTTCGTCTTTTCATCAGAAAGATGTGTGTTGCTGTTCAAATTACATGCTTTTTGCTCCAACAGTAACTCTTCAGTGTAAGTTTAAACAAGGAAATAAACCCTAAGGAATAAGGAAAATTAAAAATAATATTGGTCTTCTTTAAGTCTTTGTAGCTCATCGGCGGAAGAGAAAGTTCATATCAGCGAATCCTGGTATGGTCAGAGAAGTGGAGAGGGATAAAGAGAAATCACAAAAGAGAAAAATTCTGCCTAACGTAATAGTAGAATAGTAGGAAAACGTTATTTCCTCTATCTTAAGTTGCAACTGAAAGTGTATGTGCTCAAGGTGGAGAGATTATCCCACTAATTATGTATCTTTTGTCCTTAAAGGTAAGTTATAGATATTCTCTTGTATGTTTACATTGATCGGACTCAGCCAGACTGGAGAAGGGCACAAGGTTATTGACCTCCTTTTGAAATATATATTTCTTTCCCTGTGCGCATTAAATTGTATTCATATTTAAAAAAAAAAAAAAAATAAAAGATGTCTTTTTATTATAACTCTTGTGTAGTGTGGTGTCATCTCACCTTAAAAGTAAGTTATAGATATTCTCTTGTATGTTTACGTTGATCGGCTTCAGCCAGACTGGAGAAGGGCACAAGGTTATTGACCTCCTTTTGAAATATATATTTCTTTCCCTGTGCGCATTAAATTGTATTCATATTTAAAAAAAAAAAAAAAATAAAAGATGTCTTTTTATTATAACTCTTGTGTAGTGTGGTGTCATCTCACCTTAAAAGTAAGTTATAGATATTCTCTTGTATGTTTACGTTGATCGGCTTCAGCCAGACTGGAGAAGGGCACAAGGTTATTGACCTCCTTTTGAAATATATATTTCTTTCCCTGTGCGCATTAAATTGTATTCATATTTAGAAAAATAAAAGATGTCTTTTTATTATAACTCTTGTGTAGTGTGGTGTCATCTCATCTTAAACGACTCTACCTGGAAAGGCAAATTATTGTTACAAAGATATTCGCCACCGAATCTGTCTGATAAATGAGCTTCCCGGATACCATTAACATAGTTTTGCAAGACTAATGAGCAAGATCGTATGTCATTTGTTGAGCTCATATCCTTTTTGAGCGGTTAATGTTATGTGGTAAGATATATTTGATATGTAGTGAACGGGATTTTAATCTTTTTATGATTTTTAATTGATTTGAATATTTCCTAGTGAAATAAGTTAATTACAGTAATACAAGAATTACTCCTGAAAGGGGAGAATTAATTTTTCTTTCGGGACATTGGTATTTATCAAGAACTCTTTTGGGAGCTATGTCGAAAATTATACCTATATAGGTAAAGAATTGCAACCTCAATAAGAACGCTAAGTTGAAATGGATCTAAGTTAGATGCGATGTCATGTGAAATTGGGGCACTGTGGACCAGAGTCAAACAAACATTTACTAATTTTTTTCTTAATTCTACGATTTACAATACACACACACACACACATACACACACATACACAGTTGTATACATTCACTTATAATAACTCACAGTTTTACCTCCAATCCTACTTTAAGCTGACCTTAATACTAATTTCATAGATCAGCTTTTATATCCATATTTTACTCAGTGAAAATGCTTAAAAAAAAAAAAAGAACACGACTTGATTTTACCTAATTCAGTCGTATTTTTAAATTCTTGAGTGCAGACTTAATTATCTATATTCTTCGTAGAATAATAGAGATAATGCAAACTCAAAATTTATACATAAGGCTTTTTATAGAAACCTAGTGAATGAAGAAATGGAATCGGGTAAAATTATGGAATGCCGCAAACGTCTTTGATATAATTTTTATCATTATTATCATTATTATTATTGTTATTATTTTCAACATCGTCATCATAAAATAATATATATGTATATATATATATATATATATATATATATGTATATATATATATATATATATATATATATATGTGTGTATATATATTTATAAGCATAATATGTACATGTATATGTATTCATATCTCCCATATATATATATATATATATATATATATATATATATATATTTATATATGTATATATATATATGTGTGTGTATATATATATATATATATATATATATATATATATATATATATATATAGTTGGTGTATTTACTGTATGTGTTCATGCAAGTATATGTTTGGAAAGAGATTAACTGTTGGAAATACATTATGGTAAGAGCAATTTATTGATATAATGTTGAAAATATGGCCGGGTGTGTATCTGGGTAGCTGGAAAAACAGAAGGGAGAAGGTAAGTAAGATGTTCAAGGATAATAGAATTGTTTTACCGGGAAATACAGGAAAAAAGGGGAACTTATTATAAAAGACGTTGTTGGAGAAATGATGACAAATATTAATGTATTACTGGATCGTTGGAGGAAATATGTAGAACGTTTACTCAATGTGGAGGATAACTTTGAGGCAGAGAGGAGTCATGCAGAACTTGGTAATAGGAAGAGTTGAGGAAGTGACTGTGAAATGCAAGAAAGTACACTGGGAGCTTATAGAAATGAAAGACGCCAAGAGTTGATGGGATTACAATTGAGATACTTCATTATAGTGGCGGTAGTATCATTGGACGACTGTCGAGGATTTGTAAAGTATGTCAGGAGGAAGGAAAGTTCCCAAAGGAGTGGGGTTATAGTTTGAGGAATAGTTATTTGGTTGTATAACGATAAAGATGGTGAATATGTTCTAAGAATTATGGTGTCATAATGATACTTGGTATAACTGGGAAAATGCATAGTAGTATTTTGATTTACAGAATGGCTGCTAGGGGAAGGAAAGTGGGAGTTAAGACTAGGAAGATGGTGTGCGGATCAAGAATCACAGAGTGGCCTAGCAAAAATTTATGGCAGAATCTATGGAGAGTCAGTGTTGAGGGATTTGAGAATGTTTGGTTTAGAATATAGGTTGCTGAAAGCCATCAAAATTGTTATGATGGTTGTAGAGAATGTGTTAGTGTGTAGGCATGCGAGTGACTGGTTTGGTAGTAAAGATAGTCTTAGGCAATGTTATATCCCTATGGGTGTTCAAAATCCTTTTAAACAGTAGATATAGGTGCAAAATTATGGTATGTGCAAGGGTTGAGAAAGGGCTGATGTTTGAAGGTAATACTGTGCAGACTTGGTTTAGAGAAGAAAAACTGCGAAAGCTAGTCTAAAACAGTTTTAATTGTGTGCGAGAGGAAAAGTGGAGAGTATATGTGAGCAGTGTAAGATGGTGACAGTAATTGCGATTATTAGCATGGGTCGTGGAGAAATTTGAGTGGATGATTAGCATAACTATCTTGGAGTAAATATAACGAAAGATGGCATGGTGAGAGAAGAAATGACAATATAGGAGAAGCAACTAAATCATGAAAATGTGTACGTGATATTGCTAAGCCATTTCAATTGTGTCGAATCCTGGTGAACTTTTATGAAGAGCTTGTTTAACTAATTTTCTTTCATGTAAGTGAAATGTGGATGAATGCAAATTAAAAAAAAAAAAAGTTAAAGCTGTTGAGTTGAACTGTTTTCTAATTGTATGGGGTATGAAAAAAAATATTAATAAGGTGAGGAATGTGAATATTCTGTACGCAAAAGTTGAAAGAGGTTTTAATAAAGGAAAGGATAGATCATAGTATTTTGTGGTGGTTCAGTCATGTGGAAGCGATGGACGTCAGTAGGAAAGTGAAAAAAAATAGTTTTATTGAGAATTGCTAGGCAGTAAGAGGGTAGGAATATATATATATATATATATATATATATGTGTGTGTGTGTGTGTGTGTGTGTGTGTGTGTATATATATATATATATATATATACATTATCTATTTATATATGTATAAAATATATATATATATATATATATATATATATATATATATATATGTATACCTGTGTATATATATATATATATATATATATATATATATATATATATATATATATATGTGTGTGTGTGTGTGTATGTATATATATTTATATATATATATATATATATATATATATATATACACTGTATATATATATATATATATATATATATATATATATATATATATATATAAACACACTTGTGTGTGTCTCAGTATTTATGTATGTTCGTTTAAAGGTGAGCGTGAGATCAGACGTTGCCCTCTTGTTATCCATTGAAAATGTAAATTTTGTTATGAAATCTTTATTTGTAATAGACAGTGAGACTGCAAACCCCATAAACAGAGTAATAGTATTCATTGCAATTTTTTTTTTTCAACGGATTAAAGGTCACAGATATAATTTAGATTTAATTATTCTTTCGAAATAGAAATGACCAATATTGCCTTTTGTTTGGAATGAATCTTTTGTGTTTTATTAATAGATTTTAATTTTTGCATTATTGCTTGCTGTAATTTTGCTATTCATATTCAGAAAAAGTCGATGTACCTTTTTTTATTATTATCTTATTTTCTGAATTATTATGTACTTACGAGTTTATCATTTCAATTCGCTCTTTATAAAAAATCTGCCTTTATATTTTAAATTAAATGTTTACCCACCTCATTTTATGTCTGTTCCTTTCCCTAAATTTTATTTTTCGAAGAGGCCACTCGAAAAGAGCTCCTTCAACTTCACTCCTCTCTTTCTCTCCTTCTCCCATCCTGGTTTTCCTCCATCCTCCCTCTTCTTCTTTAGCAATCTGCCTTTCACCAGCCTCGCCACCTGCCTTCTCTTCTCTTTTCCACCTTTATCTCCATTCCCTTTCGAGTTCGGTTAATTCACTCTCTCTCTCGCTCTGGTCGCTCTTCGCCGTTTGCGCAATTCGTAATTCTCTGTTCTTATCTTGTGTCCCTTTCCTTTCCTCCCCATGTTACAGATAAATCGAAACGGAGCTCCTCACTCCTCCTCCTCCTCCTCACCTTAATTAATACGTGTGCAGCGCTCACCTGCTCTCAGGTAAATTGGACGCCAAGCGCAGAGGCGGTGAGATGTTATTTGTAGATGTCCATCAGGTGGTCTGTCGCTTAATTGCTGAGATGGTAATCACCGCCAATAATTATGAGTGACATTCGTAATGATACTTCAAGTTCGTGATATGTTATTTTTATGGCGTAGATTTTACGAAATGCAACAAATTTCACTATCACTGCTAGGATACTGGACGCTTCGCTGCCCCATTTGTCTCTGCAATCCTTCAAGCGGATTATGATCAAGAGTAATTTCATTGATAGTTTGTTGCTATAATGATTAAATTGATATTTTCGCTTTCGGAAAAATAATATTACAGAAACTGAGAGTGAAAGATCATGTGAATATGTGGTAATCATTATAGGATTGCATGTTCCCTTATTGGTCAAGATGTAAATAGTTAATACTACCTCTCTGATTTATTTTGATTTTGAAAAATTGGTTGTAAGAAAATGGGGCTATCTGGGAATTTCAGAAAATAGGTAAATTTAAACATTTACCTGTATGGTTTCGAACCCAGAAAATAGCAAATGAAAAGATTTCGGTATCAATATTCTGTGTGTGTGAGAGAGAGAGAGAGAGAGAGAGAGAGAGAGAGAGAGAGAGAGAGAGAGAGAGAGAGAGAGAGAGAGAGAGAGAGAGAGAGAGAGTGGTATTTGATATAAACAGTGTTGAATAAAGTGAAACGTAGACCATGGAAATTTTTATTAAGATAGAGACATTGATATGAATACATTAGTTTTGATTGTAACATAAGCTATTACCGAACGAAGTGTATTATAGGTTAAAGAGCGCTGAATAATTTTACAAGCGGAGGGCTGCTATTTGCAAAGTTGGAGTCCTGTCAAGATCTTGACATATCGAGTTGGATCCTTCAGGAGGGAGTCGGACGTTGAAGGTCTCTAATGATCCCCGAGGAATGTGAGAGATGTTGGCTCTTAAATGTAAGCGGTCTTGAGGTCCTTCATGACTTCATTTTACAGCGCTAGAGATCAAATAGTTATTTTCCTTATAAAAAAAACTTGATATTTATTTCTTAGCACCTTTTAAAAGATGAAGGACATTTTTATGGTATATTGTGCATGGTATATTCAATACACAAACATAATCAATGTATTTTTGTTTTATTTCAGGTACCTCACCAGATGGAAACCAACGACATCTTCGCAAAGTGAGTAAAATACCCCATATCCTTTTACTCTCTTCTACTCATTGTGAATAGATTTGATGTTTTTTATTGATCTGGATAAGACTGATAACAGAATTCCCAACTTTTAATCCTCCAAATGATATTTTCCATAACGATGGCACCAATCAAGTAATTGAAATGTTGATTACTACTCATTTTTTTCCGAAAATATCCAAATTATATACGATGGAAAGGAAGTCAAACATCATACACATTTTGATAGAAAACACTAGTCATTTTTTGAAGGATATGAAAGAATATTCTCTCATGGTCTATAGAATAAATGTGATTTGGCCATAGTCAATTATAGATTACATTATATTTTAGGTAAAAAAAAAAAATTATCTGATCACCATATTAAGACTAAACTGTGGCAATGCCAAAAGTATTGTGTGTGTGTGTGTGTGTGTGTGTGTGTGTGTGTGTGTGTGTGTGTGTGTGTTACAAAGCAAGCTAATAAACTTTTTTTTTTTTTTTTTTTTTTTTTTTTTTTTTTTTTTTTTTTTTTTTTTTTTTGTCGACGTAAATTGCTGGATTGTTTAAATTTCGCTACGCTATAGAAGATAACCATAAAATGAGGGTAAGGTGGGTATAGTTAATGTCGTGGTCCTTTAAATATACTGGCAGTGGTCAGTGTAGTGTAGCTCGCGTAGTGCGCCCTAAGCATTATTAAAGATGCGTTGCAGCGTTCCTTCGGCTCCTGAATACACCTATATTTAAGTCTTTCTTCCTTCCTGCTGTCTAACCTCTTTTAGTTCTCACTTCATATTGGGACTGCGGGGGTCTGCTCCGCTTTTCCGTTTGATTGGCCTAGATATTATTAACCAAATCAATAATGAAAGGATAACACTTTTACTTTTCTACTTAGCTGGTAACGGATGACAGAATTCATTTGTTTAATTTGCACTGGATTTAAAAGAAACAATCATCAAATCCCAATTTAAACACTTATAATTGATAGGTTTTTAAGGTCATTTTAAAGTCATTGCATGAAGGTCCGGTCTTGAATAAAATAAAAATGTGAAGCAAAAGAGCCAGAGTGATTTTGAGTAATCATTATGGTTGTAAGCAGGGTTAAAAAAATCATTTATAGATTGCATTTTTTCTAAAAAGAAAAAAAAGTCGATTTATTTGACTTTAAAACAGATTTTTTTTATTTAAATAAATTTTCTTTATTTATTTTTTTTTAATAATACCTATTTGCTGCTGCTGATTATTTGTTTCAGTCTTTTGAGGGTATTTTATGGTAATGAACCAAAATTCGGACTAATGATTTAATCGGAGCGGACAAGTTATATCAACTAGACCATACATACACAAAAATATGCGAAACTGCAATCAAAGAAATATCCAGATACACAGCAGTTTTATTTTAATATACAGTAGACAGTAAGAAATAAAACTGAAAACATATTAAGGACTTCTCCATATGCGTACTCTACTACCCAAAAAATTTTTTTTTTTAATTCCTATTAACACCGTTTAAAAAGTCAAGACCTTTATAATTTGTGTAATTGCAACAACAATTTCTATTCTTTCGAACACCAAGTGTACCCGAAATGTCATTGCTCTTAACTAGGATTCTGTTCATTTGTTGCAGTACTTATAGATAGTAACTAGTTTTGGAATTTTTGTTTTTTCCGAGGTAATTTCTGACAGTCTATATTTTATTTAAATCATGATTTTTTTACAATGATTTAAATCAGTTTAAATCACTGGTTTTAAATAATTTAAATCTAAATGATCCTGGTTATGAGAGAAACGATAGAGATGAAGAAAAGGAAAATGTTAATCAGAGATTTTTTTTTATCTTTTATTATGAAAATACAATTACATTTTCTTAACATACATTTTTTTTTTCTTTTATAAAGAAATATTCCTTAACAAATTATATTTTACAATTTTGTATATACATTAAAACATCTATTTGGGCCATCTTCATCTTGATATAAAGCGTCTTGCAGACAACCTTCATCTCATAAGTGAAAAATGTAATGGCTGAAAATGCCCGACAATTTTGCTTCGAAAAATAAAGATATTGTCAGTCTGCCATTCTTTCCTGGAAACCGACAACGTTATTTAATTTTCCATCTTGCTTCATTAATATCTGATTCTGCTATTTTCATCTCCATTTACCGGCATACGTAACCCTCTTTGCCTTAGCCTCTTCTCACAAAAGGGGATCCTTGTATTTTTCACTAGAGTTTACCTTTTCCTTCATGTTCTGATTCGATTCCTTACTCGCTTATTAGCTATTGCTGTTCTTGGTGCTATTTTCGTACGGTTACCAATTATTTTCTCTGCAACTAATTGAATGTAGTTGCCTTAAAGTACTATTTTGTATTAATCACTATATTTCATTAAAAATAATATATATTATCGTTCACAAAATAATTTGAATTAATTTTCAAAATGGGTTACAACAAACTGATATCAAATATTTTTATGCAACCCCAGTGCACAGTGTAGTCTAAATGTTATCATTATTCTTAATAAATGAAATTTGTAAAATATTATTTTAGTTATTACATACCTAGTAACCTTTGCCTAATTTTATTTGGAGTACCCAATGGTTCGCGAAAATGGGTTTTGTATTGTCTCTTTAGAAAAAAAAGATTACTGCAATAATTGGATGAGAAAATATTCAACATAGAAATTTTCCTTTTTATTGGGAAATTAATTGATTCAATTTGAAGAATCCCTACTACGATTTTCATGATTTTTCCTGACGAAGCAGGATTCGCATCACTGAGCCGTAATATATGTGAAAGTGAGGTGAAGAGGAAGAGGGAAGGGAGAGAGAAAGTGGTTCTCGCTCAGAAGGAATCTGCATTTGGCCCTCTTTCTATGGAGAAACTCTGCACCTGACGATGGACTGTTTTAGATGGAATTTTCGACTCCAAACGATTGTTCGGTGTAAAGTTTACATTTTTTTTCTGTTAAACTTCAGATTTCTTTTGCAGTGGCTAAAACACAATAAAGACAGCAGCTAGAAGTTCAGAATTTTATGTCTACGGAAGCATGAACAATGAATAATATTGCTATATAAATGCATCCGTGTAAGAACCATAAACCCTTAAAAACTCTTTTCTTTCCTTTGTTTTTTCCTCAACATCACAGAAAAAAAAGAATAATATTTTAGTTTAAACTCTTTCCTTGAAAGATGAAGCTTCCAAAAGGTTTTATATGAAATGCAACAGAAAAAGCACTGTCTATTGTTCCGTCATACATTTGGAGACATTGGATGTATTGTTTGCAATGGGCGCTTTTTGTGTCGCTCAACACCTCGCTTTTGTTTCTGGCTGGCCATTATTTTGTCGAGGACTGGGGGTGGATTCGCCACGAGAGCTTTTCTCTTGCCGTCACCTTGCCGTTGAAAGCTTGTCAAATTGGCTAGCCCATGTGCGTTTGCCTTCCAATTGTTACTTCAGGAATGGAATTGGTAGCACTCTCGTCTCTCCACCAATAGGACTCGGTTGCCGAAGCACGTATTGCATACAGTACCATATTGTTAACCAATTGTGATCCTGTTAACTTGAGCAGTGAATTAGGTACTTATAGTCCATTTCTTTTAGCGATGCATATTTGCACCGGCTCGCGGCGGTGCCCTTTTAGCTTGGAAAAGTTTCCTGATCGCTGATTGGTTAGAATTATCTTGTCCAACCAATCAGCGATCCGGAAACTTTTCCGAGCTAAAAGGGCACCGCTGCGAGTCGGTGCAAATATGCATTGCTAAAAGAAATGGACTATAGTCGTTAGCCACTTGGAGTGGATCATAAACATAGTGGAAAATGAAATACTGCTCCATGAGTCTAGCTGAGAACTGGATGACTAACACCTTCTAGAGTAACTTCTTAAGAAAATTAAATGTTGACATGCTGACCTCCGCTTACCACTTTTTTTAATAGATTTGGTCATAAATCTTGTTTCATATAATATTTCAACCAATAAAGGAAATTTTTACCTAAGCGAAGTTCCATTTTAGTCCTATAACATAGATTATTTTTTTTTTAAGTAAATACATTTTTGTTATAATTATATCTTACTTTTACCTGGTAACATACAAGAAACGCAAACAAGACAGAAAAAGAACTTATTAGTAGTTGATTACTTACTAAAATGACTACTCAAGCAGTGCAAACTCAAACAGAAGATATTAATATACAAATAAAGTTAAAAATAACATTGAAGTAACTGTACCAAAGCACCGAAAAACACAGATCTCTGATGAAAACATAATACTAAAGTGAAAAACATGAAGTAGGTTGGCCTGGGCATCAGCCACCCGTTGAGATACTACCGCTAGATAGTTATTGGATACTTTGACTGGCCAGGTAGTACTACATTTGGTTACAGCTCATTTTACCTTTGCCTACACATACACGAATAGCCTGGCTTATTCTTTTCACATTCTCCTATGTCCTCATAAACCTGACAATACTAAGAATACCAAACATTTCGTCTTCACTCAAGGGGTTAACTACTGCAATGTAATGGTTCAGTGGCTACTTTGCTAAAAGAGACACTTTAGCTGTGGTAAGCAGCCCTTCTAGGAGAGGGACACTCCAAAATCAAACCATTGTTCTCTAGTTTTGAGTATTGTGTACCAACCGTGTGTCACACAATTGTACATAATTCCTTTTGTATATATTATGCTTGTATCTTCGCTCTTCCCTCGCACTAAAACGAACATGAAAATTCATGTCTCCGGTTTTCCTCTGAAACATAGTCTGTCTTGTGAACATGTTATGTCCTGTTGCCTTGAGGTTTTGTATATAAAGGAGAGTGTTCTATAATAATATAACTCAGTTGATTGCTTCCTGCCTTTGAGTTCACAACCCTCTCTCGGTTCGTCAGATTGGTGACCCCGGAGTGACTCGCTCCTCCCGCCTCCCCCCCCCCCCCCTCCACCTCTCACCGTTACTATGACGCCGTCAACGCATACCTTCTGCAGCAGTACTCGCCGTTGCCAGCCGCCCGTATAGCAACGCCTTTTCAGCTCTCTCAACAACCGTTGGGGCACCAAAGGGCTTTGCTCACCCTCGGGAAAATGACCAGTATCACTCGCCTGCAACCTGCTGCAGACAGATCTCCTCGTGAGGTGAACCTACTTCGTGCCCTTATGGACAGCCACTTCATGACCTTCAAAACCTCCATCAACTCCTCCACTCGTGACGAAGAGGACACCTATTCAACTTCAACCGAAGCTGACGTGAATGCTGTAGGACATACACGCCTATGAATGCTGTAGGACATACACGCCTATGAATGCTGTAGGACATACACGCCTATGAATGCTGTAGGACATACACGCCTATGAATGCTGTAGGACATACACGCCTATGAATGCTGTAGGACATACACGCCTATGAACGCCGTAGGCCTATGAATGCCGTAGGACACGCCTATGAATGCCGTAGGACACAAACGCCTATGAATGCCGTAGGACACACACGCCTATGAATGCCGTAGGACACACACGCCTATGAATGCCGTAGGACACACACGCCTATGAATGCCGTAGGACACAATCGCCTACCCCGTGACGAGCCGGAGCGGCAACACAGCCACCCATCATCCACCACTCTCTCGCACCCCAACCATCGACTTCTACAGCCACTCACTGCCGCTAATGGCGCAGTTTTAACTACTACCTCTCCAGATTCAGGGCACCTATTCAACATGTTCAGTATGTCATTTTTAGAGGGGGAGACATGTACCAACCGTGTGTCACACAATTGTACATAATTCCTTTTGTATATATTATGCTTGTATCTTCGCTCTTCCCTCGTACTAAAACGAACATGAAAATTCATGTCTCCGGTTTTCCTCTGTAACATAGTCTGTCTTGTGAACATGTTATGTCCTGTTGCCTTGAGGTTTTGTATATAAAGGAGAGTGTTCTATAATAATATAACTCAGTTGATTGCATCCTGCCTTTGAGTCACAACCATTCTCTCGGCCCGTCACAAGTGCCATAACCTCTGTACCATGGTCTTCCACTGTCTTGGGTAAAAGTTCTCTGGCTTGAGGGTACACTCGGGCACGCTATTTCTATCTTGTTTATCTTCCTTTTTTTTATGTTGCTTTTATAGTTTATATATTATAGCTCTGATTTAATATTGTTAATGATTTTAAAATTTTCATTTTGTTTGTTATTTCTCTTGTAGTTTATTTATTTCCTTGTATTCTTTCCTCACTGGGCTATTTTCTTTGTGGTGCCCTTGGGCTTATAACATCATGCTTTTCCATCTAGAGTTGTAGCTTAGCTAATAATAATAATAATAATAATAATAATAATAATAATAATAATAATAATAATAATAATAATAACAACTTGTAGGGTCAATAGAGCGCAAACCACCACCGTGTCGGCTTATTTCTCGAGCTTTTGCTCGACTTTGACCTTGATCTTTGACCTTAACATGTATTAATTCACATGAATTTTTATACACTCAAATATGAACCTAGGTAGAAGTCTCTGTGACAATGATGTCCAAACTTATGGCTAATTACGTGAATTGGACATTTTGCTTGATCGTAACCTTTACCTTTGACTTTGATCTTCCGGAATTTAATCATTTTCAGCATTTTACATAACAATTAATCCCTGCAAGTTTCATTACTCTACGATTAAAGTTGTGGCCAGGAAGCTGTTCACAAACAAACAAACACACACACAAACAAACACACATTCAGGGGTGAAAAAATAACCTCCTTCCAATTTCTGTGGCGAAGGTAATAATAATAATAATAATAATAATAATAATAATAATAATAATACCACCAAAGGACCACAAATACATGCATGAGATCTAAATATACAAGTACAGTAAAGAAAATGGATATTACAGAGTAAGAAATATGGATCTGTGGTATAACTTACCAAAGAGGAAAGATCAGGTACTTGCCATTATTGGCACTACCTGAGGTAGGAGGGGGGGTGTTTAGTGCAAGAACTTGCCTTATTACACACACACACACACACACACACACACACACATATATATATATATATATATATATATATATATATATATATATATTCATATAAGCCATATGTTATACTCCTCCTGAAATCTGTATTTTGTCTACCTCGGGATCAGAGACACAAAGGGGAATCAACTCAAAAATATAGCTTCTGTTCAGTCGAGGTTCTATTGACTTAGCAACTCAGAGAGTTGCTAAGTGAATAGAACCTCAGTTTATTGAGCACAGGTTCGATTCCTCGTCCGACCAGAAGATGTTATCTTTGAGTTGATTCCCCCTTGGGTCTCAAATCCAGAGATAGAGAGAATCCAGACATTAGGAGTATAATATATGGCTTTTATGAAGATGAAAAACGCTTTTAAATGTGTAAAACTATCATATATATATATATATATATATATATATATATATATATATATATATATATATATAATATATATACTAGCTCAGTCGATAGAGCACGAGACTCTTAATCCTGTGTATGGGCACCAAAAATATATATATCATGGCTGGAGAATTACATAAATTCCTGAGCTCCAAAACTCACCTGATTATTTTATGTAATCTGTTACACTTGGAAGATAATACCTGAGCTCTGAAAAATTATGCAACTCCCAGACGGCAATAGTATAAAAAACACTGAATATCCAAATGTCTCTTACATTACTCAAAACAAAAACCATGTAATTATTTAATATGAACTATTAAAAAATCAACCTCTTACTTCGATTCTTAGTCAGGGATTACGAGCAAAGCACTGATAGAAAATATTGCTGATCGAAATAACACACACTTTACAAAAATAAATATATTCTATAAAAGTTACAACAGTAATTCGCAAAAATTAACACCAAAAATAAATCACTTAGAATATTAAATCTGAACTAAACCTTAGACTAAGACCAAAGAAAGACACTTTGAAAAAATTATACAATTACTTGTTTCACTAGAAATTAATTTTATAAAAATATTTAATTTTGATAATTAATGAAAAGAGTTAACACTTTTACACTCTAATGAACATACAATGATGAAATTTACTTATATGTAACTGTTACACACACGTCTTTTGGTTAACATGAGGTTACCGAACAGTTAAGCTTAATAAATACACTTTACTGATAAACCTAATCTCACAGGGTCAATTACAAAAACTTATATAATAAGATGTACTTCGATAACACACTATAACTTGAATTAACATCCAGTAAATTCACCAACGTTTGAACAATACTATACATGGTATACATTGGATAAAAAAATCACTTATTCACGTTTGAGAGAAGGACTCTTCACACACTTGAGAGGAGAAAGGGCTGGTGGATGTTAGCTCTTTCAAAGGGTTAGGCTGGGTTTTTTCTGCTCCTTATGCATTCCTGGGGGCTATATATATTGACTTAATTATTCTAGAAAATTCTAGATCATTCTTGTAGCGTCGGGGTAAGGCTCTAGTGGTGTAATGTTGCCAACGTAGTAAATTGAAGAAGGGGTACAAACCTTACTTGCGGGGCATCCCTCTTTCGCCTAACTCTGCCCACTTCCCTCTCGTGACAATAAAAAACAGAGTAAATATAATTCGAAAATTTTCATGTTCTTTCTAACCATGTGGAAACCTAAAGATGACGTAATCCCTCTTGCTCATCCCTTGTGTGTGTGATACAGCATACCTAAACCAAATTACATAAGACTTCATCAAAAAACTACATGAAATAAAAAGGTAATTCTTAAAAATAATGTAAATTTACATATACGAAACAGAATGAAAATACAATTAAATGAATGACGAAAGTCTTTTGTAATTTACATTCATTACTTAAATCTACATGAGTGGAACTCGCCTTACGAGCTGGCTATACATCTCCTAAATACACAAATGAAGTACATGACTAAAGAATATATATATATATATATATATATATATATATACATATATATATATGTATATCTATATATATATATATATATATATATATATATATATATATATATATATATATATATATATAATCCCCTGGCACCTTCAGCTGATGCATATACTTTAATATCCACACTGACCTCTTAACAAGCAGTGAGTACATTTTAGACTACAGGACAGCTCAATCTTAAATATCCAGTGAGCTAAGTGATATTTGTGATGTGATATTTGATTAGAAATATAGGGTTAGGTGTTAAGTTATGCTGTGTTTGACCTCATTTCGATGATTTAAAACTGAGAATGTAAAGTAGTTAGTGCCTCTAGGATGCTTGAGACTTTTATTAGGAGATGGATAATCAGAAAATTAAGTACGTCAAAAATACTTTTCACCCGTGGCTTCAGTGGATGAACAATATTTTGGTGAATGAAAGGCTCCAACTTTTTTTGTGTTGCAAAAGCTGTTTGTTGCCACTGATAGTTAGATATGTTTTGGTAGATGATAAGAAACGAATGTTTTCACTTGAGGGACATTAATGGTAGTAACTCATTTTGGAGCTCTCAATATGAATAACCTTGATTTATCTATTTTATCGGATTGTTATGTATAGTATATGATTTAATTTGTCATTTTATACCATGTATCCTCCACATATAAGTTTATTTAATAAGTAGAATACTGTCGAAAATATACCCCAACTTACATAACAGACAAAAAATCTCTCATTTCACCAAAGATGGCCTGCAATCACAGTTGCCCTTTACCTTGACACGCACCCTGTATTCTTAGCAAAAGTGTGGCTAAATATTAACGAACATTTGGGTGTTTTATATTTTGTCGTTTGAAGGAAGAGATGCCATTCAGGGTCCTAGTAAAGGATTATACGGCTCGTAAATATAATAGTTCAAAATAGTTCGTCTGGATATGTCTCTATCTGTATTACACTTGCCCCTTTCGGGATTTAAATAGAAAATTTATTATTTGAAATATCCAGATGAAGTTATAAAACTTTTTCTTTATAGAAAAGACGCCTTCACCAATTGTATAGTGAATAAAAGAACCTTGAACCCAATCATCCTCTATGACTTATGATTAACAATTGGTGGTGTCACCAATTTTTGGTCTAAATTGCTGTAGTCGTTATTGGACATAGTTAAAATTACTGCTACTGAATTGAAACATGTTTTTTTATATACAAAAATGTAAGATGTAGTCAGTTTCGATGTAACCAGGTTATTTACTTAGAGTTTATTTTTTGAAATATGAACTAGATGACATGACCTTTACATACCATTCTGATGGATTTTAGATTTAATTATTCATTATATAAAGGTTCTCTGTGTCTAACTGAAAATATTTCAGACGTAATTTTGGTATAATAATTGGAAATTGCCTGTCGCTAATCTTCCTAGCATGAATAATGAGTTTTATGAATGTGAAGTATCAAATTTTATTTTAGCTGACATATTGCGGTTCCGTTATGTTGACGGTATATTTCTTTATTTGAAACATTCATTTTGACCTAAGTCAAGTGAAAATACTTTTAGATGGACTTACACATTCAGAAGTGGACTTTTACCTACAATTCAGTTTATAATGGGAAATTAATTGAAATGGAAATACTTCAGTTGTAGATACATGGGAAAAGTAGAAAAAGCTATCTCATACTGAGGCCCTTTGAACCTAAACAAGTAAATCAGTAATGATACATGATTTTAGGAGTCAGCTACTGTAGCTGGAAGTGTTTGGATGAAAAGAAAATAAAAAAAAATATATTTTTGGATTGGGTCGTAATTGTACCTCCACTTTATGTGACATTCATGAATATTTCTGTATTGCTAAACAAAATACACTCAATATTGATGTAACTACTTTTAATAGCAATTTATTATGTTTACCATACATGTCACTCTTTCACAATATCACGCATCTACTGAACTACTAAATTCATTCACTTCTATTCTATATCCAGGCACCATAGGTATAACTTTGATAAGGAGCAGGTATACAGCATTCCTTGTGGTAGAAATACATTTTAGATTGGGCTTTCGTCAATTTGATGAAAAACGGATAGCACTCCATAAAAAGGTTATGAAAATAACGTGCTTAATAATAATTTTGAAGCATTATTTTAGTCGAATGTGGTTTTAGACATATCCAGTATCCATACAAAATGTAGACTGGATGATAGGATTTTCTTGATTGCAATGCCAACAAGACATCTAGTCAGTGTTATAATATCTCTGCGCCGAAATTTTTATTGGCAAGGCGGCAATATTAGTATATCAATAAAAATTTAACATACCAAATGTGAGCGATGTAGTACAGAATATATGGGCACCTGACGTTATGATACAATGAGAAATTATTACTTGACGTGGTCATAGGATCAAATATGATTTCAGGGCTAAATATAAGTAGAACATGGCTTTAGTATTTAATGTCAATGTTCGTAAGATTTCTTGCGCTATGCAATTACATATGAGACATATACCTAACAGGATGTAAATTGTCGGGGCATCAGGAAAGTCAGAGACCATTTTGGTAATGTATACATTATATTTGATCTGTGTATTCAATAAAAACATCTTAAATTACTGAGCAAATATCGTTAGATCTATTTTATTTTTCATCTGTTAAATAAATATAATTCATCATTTATTTCTCCTTGCTTCAGTGCTTGCAATGGGTGTGGCATTCATATGGCTTGTGAGAAAATGAAGTGGCCGATGTGGCCTTTCAAAATATACACAACTTTCTTTTTTATTTTAGGAAGGACAGCTATATGTCTTTGAGGGTGGGGGGTGGGGAGATTCCTACGGGAGCTATCACTCTTGCCAGAACGCCTCCTGTCCCTCTTAGGATTATCTGTTAAGACACAACTGAGACTCCCTTGAGGTAACGCAATGGACATTTCTAAACCACTTGATCCTCTACTACGGAAAGGAGGCTTCCCAAAAGGTCTGCCCTTGTTTTATTGACTTGACTCTGAGTTTGTTTATTTTAGATTCGCTACTATTTCCATGTTTGACTTTCCTTGTTTGAATTTTGTAAGTTCATTGCCTATTAAGGGTTTAATGCGTAATCCCGTTCAGTGTTTGTCAGTTTGATAAATATTATGGGCATTATTGCATGTTATAAATGTGTCTGATATTGGATTGTTTTCAAAGAGTTCCCTACCTTTTTACAATTCTTTCCTGTAGTAATGTGTTTGTTTGTTAGCCTGAGACCTGATCCTTATAGGTTTATTTTAGTTCGTATTTACTTTTCATTCAAGAGTCATGACATTTATTTCTTTGTTGTGGAGAGTATTTGAATTCCTTTGTTAATTCATATTTTTATTTGTAAACGTTAGCCTCGGGGATGCAGTGGTGTTCGGTGACAAATATAATGTGAATATGTACAAGTTAGATTACAGCTGGTCGTTAGAATCGCAAAGATAAGCAACATTGGGACTGGTCAGTACTTGGGTGGGGGACCTTCAAGGAAAGACAGCCCTTTAAAGAACGCCCATGAAATAGGGCCGGGTGGAATTGGCATACAGTAGGGCACTACCATCACAGAGGAAGAATGCCTTTGGTGGAAGTAGTTGAAAATCTGATTGGAGTACTAAGGTCATGACACCACAGGGAATGAAAGTGTACTTGATGTCTGTACATACATATTTATGTCAAATTGAAATGTGTTTTATTGAAGCTAAGATAACCCATCCTCACCATAGCTATATGTTTTGAAGAATGGAGATAGTACACGGTGCAGTGTTAAATTTTGCGACCAGTTAATTAATAATGACAAAATGAAAGCTATCTTGAATTTTGTGAAGAATGGTAGTCACTTTGGATTTAATTCTATTATGTTTATTGATCTTTTGTAATAATTAATTGTGTAAAAGAAAAAAGATAGAAACCGAAAACCACTGACGTATCATAGTCAAAGGAAAGCTGATGTTTTCTGATTTGGCAAACATTTTTTACAATAAAAATTCTATAAATACCTCTTTGATTTGCAGAGTAATTGACATGACTGTGTATTGTGGAAACTTCATGGAATTGCCATTGATGACAATTGTTTAGTAAACTATCTATTTATACAGTATATATTTTAATGTTAAGGAATCATAATTATCTATCTTTATTGGGCTACCATTATGGAGAATTTGTTACATCGCTTTTATTATTATTATTATTACTATCCAAGCTACAACCACAGTTGGAAAAGCAAGATGCTATAAGCCCAGGGGCTCCAACAGGGAAAAATAGCCCAGTGAGGAAAGAAAATAAGGAAATAAATAAATGAAGAGAACAAATTAACAATAAATCATTCTAAAAAAAGTAACAACATCAAAAACGAATATGTCATAAATAAACTATAAAAAGACTCATCATTGCTAAGTTGTAATTATTAAAGGTTATTCGCCCATTTAACTAATTATTATCATCGATGACTGTAGATCAAACTCAGAGCCCAATATACATTGCGAAGAGACGTCTTTCTCGGGAACATCCCTCATTAAAATGTTTCTGTGATAGGACATTTCATATATTATACCTCAAATTATAGGCAGCGAATCCACATCACATCATTATAATGTTTTATCGTTTCAGAAAAAAACGTTCTATAATTGGCCGTTGGTTTTTACAAGGAGGAAGTACCAGAGGAAAAGAATAATATAATTATTTCAAAAAACGCATTGGTGGTGATGGAAACTGGCCAAACCCCTGACATGAAAAACTCTCTGAGGCCCTTGTCTTGCACTGGAATAGAAATGGCTGCATGTGGTATATATATATATGTATATATATATATATATATATATATATATATATATATATACATATATATATATGTGTGTGTGTGTGTGTATATATATATATATATATATATATATATATATATTTATATATAAATATATTAACATATATAAATATACAGTATATATATATATATATATATATATATATATATATATATATATATGTGTGTGTGTGTGTATAATTATATGGCTATTAATGGATGAAAAATTAATTCATCAGTAATGATACACAAACGATCATTTATTCGTAATGAACTGATAAGAAAGTGCAGATGTTTTGATACCATTAGATTCGTCCCTCCACAGAGGAGATCCACTTCCGAACTTAATGCTTGAGAAAGCATTCTTGTGTTTGGTTTCTCTTAGGATGTCCCTTTGTGTGTGTATGCATGCATCAAATTGAAACTTTGAGACGCTTTTTCTTATTTATGTAACATTATGTATTAGCTACGCTAAATTACCTCAAGTATATATATATATATATATATATATATATATATATAATTTATATATATAATATATATATATATATATAATTTATATATATATATATAATATATATATATATATATATACACGTGTATATATATATATATATATATATATATATATATATATATATATATATTTATATATGTATATATATATATATATATACACGTGTATATATATATAATTTATATATACATATATATATATATATATATATATATATATATATATATGTGTGTGTGTAATAATGAATGCATGTTTGTGGCATGGCCATTTCATCACCACAGTGGCCATTGCAGGTTGGTGATGATGGGAGACTTTAGTCTGATTGCTCACATCAAATTAATCTATTTTTTTAATAATAGAATTATTTTACGTGGGTCCAATTATAAACGCATTCTTGTACTTATTTTGATAGCATTTCAATTACTTATAACCAGATCTGAATGAGAAATATTTATTCAAAATCATGTTCACTCTTCGTCAAATTGAAATCTTTATTAGATATGAGTCCGTAAAGGCACGCGCGCGCGCGTGTGTATGTGTGTGTGTGTGTGTGTGTGTGTGAGAGAGAGAGAGAGAGAGAGAGAGACCCAAGTACGTGTCTACCATAGAAATATAGACAAATAAGAACAGTTGTTATTTTTGCAGTAATACTGAATGCCAATTAAAAACCTGAAGTAAATACAAGAATATTAATTGAAAATGCAGAGTACTGACGGTTGATCAATACCTATACGTGAGCAGAACTTTAATCATTGTTATGGTACCTGTAATTAACGACTGTCATTCTGTTAGCTGTAATTTGTGCCTGGACTTTAATTGCAATTTCCCAAGTGAAATTTATCAACATTTCAGTAGCAATAAAACGAAACAGGTACATTTAGGCTTATTTCATCTGATTCAGATAGCTTTGTGGCATTGTTTGCATTACCTATAAAAAGTACGTTTTCATTTGTATGTTTTTTCATTGGGGGGGGGGGGGTTAAAACACTGATTAATCCTTTGATAAAAATATAAAGAACTGGTGAATATATAATAATAGTTGTCTAGAATATAATTCCTGTGTCGATAACATAACTGATGACAACAGTTAGACAAAATCTACTCAAAAACAGAGGTGAGAGAAATTGGAGAAAATGAGGTCATTTACCAGATGGTGCCTTTTTTCTAAAGTTAAAACAAATATAAATGATTTCAGATTTTGTTGTGGAATTTCCTTTTCAATAGTCAAACTCGTTTTAATGTAGATTCCATTGGGTCTGTCAGAGAGATAACTTTACTCTATCTAAAGCTTTGACTATTGTTGAAATTGAACGATAGGTAGAAAAAGAGAGATCGTATGTCAAAAACTTTGTTAGACCTAGCCAGGAGCTCATGCAGTAGTGGTCTAAGTCATGGTTTTCTAGAAAGAATGTTTTTTATTTTTTTTTTTAATTGCACAAGTTGCGGTGCTATTGAATTTCGATGTATTTTCTTTATCCAGGAAATCCATTAAATAAGAAAAATAATACCAATTAATTACAAAAGGTTGAGAAGGTTGGGATATTTATGACGCTGATGATTGTAAAGGACTATGCTATATAGTTTAAAATGACTTTTTGAGTTCTATTAAAGTCTGAGTAAGTTACCACATCCAAACATAAATAACAATAACATTGACTCTTTATTGCAGAGTTCCTTAGATTTTTTCTTATTGCACATTTCTTCTAATAATAAATGTGTGACCTATTTATAAACGAGGTACTATTATTATTATTATTATTATTATTATTATTATTATTATTATTATTTCTCTGAAGTAGACCCTCTTTTAAACGGGTTTCGTTGAAGATTATAGCTGCCTCAGTGGCATTTATCTTGTACTTGAGCTTCTCAATCGATCTGATTTTTCTTCTCTCATCAGTACTGTATGCCACCAGTAACTGTGCTATGTTGGTCATCGGTAGGCAGGAGAGCAAATGCATAGAAAAATTCTGAGATCTTACTAAAACTTTACTACAAGTACACTGTCAAATACAAAATATAAATGAGTTCGACTACTACTCGTTGTGAGAGGGTACTGGGTGTCTCCTCTTATCTTCAAGCAAAAATTGGATGGCTGTAGTCAAGGCTGGTTCTCTTTATATGGCTCGGTGCGGTAGGCAAGTCAGGCGCTGATCACTGAATGGTCTCCGTGAGCGGAGACCGTACCGAGTCTGAGATGAAGCTGTTCTCCCATTGGCTGTGGAGCATGCCGGGAGGGGAGCCGTCACAGTTAGGCTGCTACTACGCTCCTGGTCATCAGAGTTAGGCGAAGTGCGAGTAGGTTTGGGTGGGGCTTTCAATACTGCTTGCTAATTGGTCAACATGCTGAATGAGTGGGACTCGGCATCAGGCAACCTGTTCTGCCGATCAGATCTCAGGTCCTGTGAGTCCCCAAGCTGCTTCTTGATTGGCTGAGGCATTCACCGGGAGAGTTTCAGTTACAGACTGGCTGTCTGATTGCTGGTTGTCGTCATGCTCATCAACGTTAGCAAGAAGTTGGTTGCTGTTCTTATGCCAATGATTGTAGTATTCATAGTGATGCCCTCTCGTTTGATGATCTTATTGTGTACCAGATATTGATGCATCTTAATAGCTCCCTGTTAAACGTGGCAGGACGAACGTTTCGGAAGTCTCATAGTCGTCATTCCAATATAAAGTTTGAAATTTTCTTTTTCAAATGAAGAACTCTTACATCCAAAATTCTTTTGTGTTTGCACACATTCTTTTTCTTTTTAGTATCTTCCACTTTCACTGTTTCGCCTTCGCTTGTTGTCTTGTGATATCAAAAACACATCTCGTTACTTGAAGCCAATGTAAATGTTTTATAGTAAACAATGAAGTCTGTTCAATAGGCCATTACTTTCATTTCTGAAAATAATCTCATTCCACTCTGAAAAGAAAAAAATCACAAACCTATTAATCACCAATTGATAAGGTTTTGATGTAAAGAAAACAGATATTGATGTATCAGAATTTACAGTATTTTCTTTGTTAGTTTCTTTCCTGTCTTTCTTTTAATGTATAGAATAGATCAACACAAAGATACCAAATGGAAGCTGAATCGTCACTTTACAATGTCATCTAAATGGCGTTTTGACGAGAAATTATTAGTTTCATAGTGATTAAACTAAATGTAAAGACAAAATAAGTGTTTTAGATATTGGCGAAAATGCATCTACTACTTGCGAACTCATTTGCTCAAAAATCGTAATATTCAAGAGCAAAGCCAGATGCAGAATTTTCACATTATCTCTTTTCTCCATTTACCTTTTAACTGTAACATGAACGTTTTGGGGAAAAATAGTAAATATGGGGAGGAGTACCCTCCAAAAGGGGGTTCTCCCCAAAAAGAGAGGAACACTCATCTGACCGGGAGGAACTATATTTCTTTGCTCTATGACCCTTGAGGAGTCTTCCTGTCAAATATAGAAAATTTATGATTAAGAAAAAAAAATGCTAATTTTCCTGGACTAATGGGTAGATTCGAGTGGACTATTGTGAGTTGTTAGATATATCTCCAAAGACCCCATTTCATGGGAAATTGCCTGTTAACATTAGTCTGTCCGACTTCAGCACTTTATTGCCTGGACTAATATCGATAAAAGGAAATCAGAAATAATCGTGGTAGTTGAAATGTGTATTTTTGTTTACTTTACCTATGAAACGAACAAACAACGTCCATGAAAGAAGGTTAAAATGTGAAACAACAACGTTGCCAAAGCTTTCTACCATAATATATATTTTGGTAATTCTGAGACTACGAACATGTTCGGCCTTTTTCTCATTGATAGGCCAGACCTCTCTGCTGGACTGAAATCGTTTAGTATATGTGCCCCGATGAGGACACCTACTTGAAACTCTTCTCATACAGAGATTTTGATTCTTACCTTATTTGTAACTATTCACCTGGCATTCTTTCTTTTTTTGATACATTTTGTTAATTGTTAACATGTACAACACAATTGTAGTCTAAATCTATGTTTTGGGTATTGTCTATTCAAGACAATACTTTGGAAAAAATATTTTATTGAATACTGACATGCTAAATGGTCTAGTATCTGAGGCTAGGTGTACACTATAATGGTCTGCTATCTGAGGCCAGGTATATACCGGTACTGAAGATAGGAGTACATAAACAATGTCATGTTAACGAGTATGTGTACTGTATATTTTGGAATCACCATCATATGCAATGCCCTGCATAATCACAGAGGGCTGTGCACTGAAGGGCAGCTTTTTTACACTTACAGTGCCTCACTCACCCTTTCCGGCACTTGCAAGAAACTAGCTCAAGGCAGCTGTGAGCTACCTCAGGTAGCCTAATCCAGTAAGGTGTGTATTGTCCTTCTCTAGTCCTTGACAAACCCCAGTTGGTTGATGGAGGGAGCTCTGGTGCTGGCAGCAGTATCTGGCCCCACATGTTCACCTTGATATACTGCCCTCTTGACATGTTCCTCCAGAGTTACCTTCGTTGGATGGGTGAGCTGCTCATTGCTCTGCCTTGCGAAGAGTTTCTCCTAGCCTTGTCTATGTCTGTGCATTTTCTGGTTTGGTCATAAACCAGGATAACAAATCCCTCGATGTGCATAGCATCGTCTAGTATATCACATGGTGCAGAGGACAGCAGCAGCAGTGCTTCAGTGAGTTTTGGTAGTACCTTCCAGATTTCCCACCCAGTCTTCTTGCCATATCTAGCAAAACTAGACACAGTGTCGCTTCCAGTTAGAGCATGGAACATTGGCAGTGCACGAGCTGCTTTCTCTCGTCCCAACCCTGCTTCTATTTTGTGTAGTGCTATTTATCAGAAACTGGTCTGTTCCAAAAACCAGCCAAAGTTTGTCTTCTGATTTCAATCTTGTGCCAGGGACACTGCCAGCACCACAACATTGATGTCTACAGTTTGAATGAGTATGGCATAGTGTTCATGCTGACCTGTGTGAGATGCATGCAGCAACATTCGAGTGTTAGCTTCTTCATGGTTATATGGGGGAGTGAGGTCAGATCTGGCAGTACTGGCTTGCTGAACACTGCCATATCCATCAGTAATGACGAGTTGCATGTCCTCCTGGTCAAACCATTCCATTAAGGCTGCTGAATGGAACCAGAACAGCTCGGTCTTGTTGCTGTCCACTCATAGGAAGGTCTGCCAATTTCCAGATGTGTCTGTGGTAGCCACCACACGTCTCTGCACGCCTTATCCTTGCTTTGCACGTGCACTACTTTTCAGTAAATCAGCAAGGTAAGTATCCCAGACCAGATCCAGGCGTGACACTGTGTGCAGCTTCCTAGGAATAGAAGGGATGAAGATTTGTTTTGCATACTCTTCAAAGGTCTTGATGCAGCTGGTTTCAGCATCTGGATGATAGCTGCTCTATCAAGTACAATATAGGTCGTTACAGGAGTCTCTTCAAAGCATGTGAGGAGATCATTCTTGGTACTAGTGCAGAGACTTCCACCATCAGACAGTGCAGCAGGTCATGTCTGATTCTCGTAATGAAAGAACTTCTCAGGGTCTTCATCCCTCGTCTGGTAGCCAATGTACAGGCGTGCGAAGAGTATACTGTAATTCTTGATATAGGCGAGCTGCTGCTGACCTTTGGTCTGTTTTCTTTGAGTGAAAGTGCTGAACATCTTCAGCTTGTTACGATGAATGGGGTTGTTCACTGCCTGTTGGTAGCATCCTTGCCTGGTGATTGCCAGACTGGGATTCGAGTCCTGCTCAAACTCGTTAGTTCCTTTGGCTGCTGCAACCTCACCATTCTTGTAAGCTAAGGATGGGGGCTTTAGGGGATCCTATAGATCTATCTGCTGAGGAGTCATCAGATGCCATTGCCTGGCAGTCCTTGGTCCTAGCTTGTGTGGAGAGGAGGCTTGGGCACTGAGTATATGTAATATGGTCAGTCTCCAGGGCATTGTCCGGCTTGATATGGCAATGACTGTCCCTTGCCTCTCCCATTCATGAGTGGCCTTTAAACCTTCAAACAGACACTCTCTTGTGAAAGCTTCAAACTACCCTTGGTCAATCCTTTTGACATTCATCTCAGTCTTCATGGCAGCAGAACCTGCAATCTCCTTTTTGTCCTGACTCTTTTCCTCGAATGGGTTGCCCATCTCCTCTGTGACAACGACGAGAGAGCGAACATCTTTCACAAATGAGGCGGCACACTTTGCGTCTGATCATGATGGCGTGTCTCTGCTGTTTGCCATCTCCGGTGTTGGTTCCTATCCTGGAATTCTTCGATCCCGCTGGCAAATTCTGGTCCTGCAACCATCCATTAATGTAGGGGACTAGGGTTATCAGTGAGCCCAACTGCTCCACCGTCTCATTTTTCTGTTCACAGAAGAAACAAGATTCTGGGATCTTCTTCTCTGTACTTGATGTGCATAAATGTAACCTGGAGTGTTTACATGCAGCTTGTTCCTCACTGCTCTCACCTTCTTTCTTGACTGCTCTCTTTTGAGCTCTTTGTAGTGTGGTGTTATTGTACTAGAGCTTGTATGTCTGATGATATTTTGCAGTGTGTGCAACTATCCCAGTTTCAATGCCATGTCCAGCAAGTCTCTCCCAGTAAAAAATCGTGAAAGCTCTCCATGTTCACTAAATTTGACCAAGTTCTTTGCTAGTGAACTGTACCCACTCCCAATGTCTTTTCTCTTTGATTGGTCTGGTTTGGTCAGAGTCTCAGTCTTCTCCTTGTGACATATAAGGCATAACTTCCAGTCCAGTGAGATGCGGTGATGTTGATGGTGAAGTTCGCTCACCAGCAGTAACAGTAGCAGCACGTTTTAAACATGGTGGAACTGTTTCCCGAACCTACAATGAAATTGACATTGTTAACATTTCTGTTGTCACCACTACTATATCACTATTGCCAATAATATTACATTACTATGCCACTCTAACTACCACTACCACCACCACAACTACCACTACCACCCCCATCACGTAAGCATACATTTAGACATCAGAATTTAAGTCAATAATTGCAAATGTAATTTTTGAATGGCGGCCGTTTTGAAAGTCGGTCAATATGGCGGCCAAAACTTCGCAATACCAAATGGCAATTAGTACCATCCGATCCCTTGCCACCCAAAACATGAATTTCAATACTAGAATTAAGTCAATAGCTTCATTATGTCCAAAGATAATAGCAAATGTAGATTTCAAGTGGCGGCCATTTTGAAATCCAATATGGTGGACATAGAGAGAGAATTTCAAGTGGCCCAATGTCTGAAGATCTTTGCAATATATTGATGTACATTTGTGCATAATTTGGTGCTGGCATCACAAAATGCAATAAAGGATTGCTATGCTGCCCCATTATACATGATTGTTTCTTTTTTATCATTTCTAATATTAATCTACTTGCATTGTGCGGGTGCATATACTGTAATCTTTTTTGTTTCCTTTGACAAATCATTCAAGTTTATGAAGTGGATCTTCCTTTTCCCTTGTAACACTGAAATAAGATAAAGAAGAAAATTTACTTTGCTGCTTTTATATTTCCAAATTGTTAATCATATCAATTGAAATAAAAAACTGCAAAACCAAGGAACGTCATAGTCTTGACAGTTTCGCCTCCTGATAAAACGTACTGACTAATCTATCATTACCAGTAATTAATTGGGAACGAGTTATGTCTGGTTGGAGATTGGGTTCCTATCATCGTTTTAAGTAGTTCCTTAGTTAAAGATTAGGTATTAATTGTTCCATTAGTGCTTTTCTTTCACGTTATGTTATATGGTAAGTGTGACTCTAAGACATGCTTCTAACAATGACCATCTTCCTATTCCAGTTTAGTAGATTTTCGAAAATGCGTTATAAGTTTATATGCTTAATTAACAGACATTACAAACCTTGAGATAATACTGAAGCTCTTTTCATGGCCATTGTAAGCTACAGGGATTTTGCAAATTTTTCTTTCACTGGCAAATGCTTTTCATATCACCAACCCTACCCATATAATCTGGGGTGTTCTACACTTATATCCAAGAAGTTTCAACAAAGAAGATTGCATTAGTCTTGTGAAGAGATGACAATCTTTGTAATAGAGCCATGGATATGGATGATGATGGAAGGAGAAGAAGTGAAGACCGAAGTTTAGAGGAAGACATCAAGTTAAAGAGTGGAAGAAGGTGGAAAGGGCTAATAGACAAAGAAGAACCCCCATTTCAAAGGATTTTATGAACTCTACCATTCTCCAGGGAAGGTTTCAACTTATCCCCATTTTCAAGTAATGTTTAACTTTATAATTTTCCTGGAAAAGTGATAAATTTTCAGTGTTATCTTTGTCTATGGGAAGCTTCAGGCTGACCCCTTTTCAAAATATGATTTCACACACTATGAAAACATATACAAAAATATGATAAATGAAAAAGACACAGATGTGATCTATCTAGATTTTGCAAAATCCTTTGACAAGGTAACCATAATATATTAGAGAATAAAATGAGAAAGCACAATATTGTGGGAAAGATAGGAAAATGGGTAAAATAATTCCTGCAAAACAGAAAACAGATAGTGGTTGCAAATGACGAGAAATCAGATGAAGATCAGGTAATATCTGGTGTGCCACAAGGTACGGTATTAGCTGCACTGCTGTTTATTATTATGATCTCAGACATAGACTGTGATGTTAAAAACTCTATAGTGAGAAGTTTCGCAGATGACACAAGAATAAGTAGAGAAATTACTTGTGATGAAGATAGGAACTCACTACAAAGAGATCTAAACAAAAGATATGAATGGGCCGATAAATTCGAATCAATAAATTATGGAAACAGAGAAGGAATGGTATATGCATACAAGGGACCTAATAACGAGACAATCACAAACAAGGAAACAATTAAAGACCATGGTGTAATGTTAAATAGGAATATGTTATGCAACGACCAAATAGCAACACTGTTGGCTAAATGTAAAGCAAAAATGGGAATGTTATTCAGACACTTTAAAACAAGAAAAGCTGAACACATGATTATGCTTTACAAAACTTATGTACGTAGTACACTCGAGTACTGCAATGTGATATGGTACCCACACTACCAAAAGGATATTGCACAAATAGAGAGTGTACATAGGTCCTATACTGCTAGAATAGAAGAAGTTAAGGACCTTGACTACTGGGAAAGACTGCAATTTTTAAAACTATACAGTCTAGAAAGGTGAAGAGAATGCTACATGATAATACAAGCATGGAAGCAAATAGAAGGAATTACTGAAAACATCGTGGAGCTAAAAATATCAGAAAGAGCAAGCCGAGGTAGATTAATAGCGCCAAAAAATATACCAGGAAAACTAAGGAAGGCGCACAGGTCATTAATCCACTACATAGCAGCATCGATAATGCAGCGACTATTTAATGAGCTGCCAGCTCATCTAAGAAACATATCAGGAGTGAGCGTAGATGTTTTTAAGAATAAGCTCGATAAATACCTAAGATGCATCCCGGACCATCCAAGACTGGAGGATGCAAAATACACTGGAAGATGCATTAGCAACTCTCTGGTTTAAACCCTACACCTTTTACAAGGAATGTTTTTTTAGCTTTGAGACTGTCTGTTTAAGAACTGAAAGGAAAATGCCAACCCATAAAGAAATGGGTAAGAGATGAAGACTAAGAACAAAGGAGAAAAAAAATACTGGGTGATAATAGGTAAGAAATGAGCTATCACTTCCCCAATTAGCCAGTGGATTAACACTACCAAATTTCCAGCATTTGTTAAGCAAACTCATGGAAAAATAGCTGACATCTTAGGAACTAATTATTAGTTGCCTTCTCAAAATACAAAATAAAGATAACCAATAGGTCAACACCTCCATAAGCATCAAGGTGGGTAAAAAAAAATGACGGGACCGAAAACTTAAGTTAGTCTAGCATCTGTAAAACGGCATGTAGTATGGCCACATTCCTCATAATCTGATTGCTTCCAAAATTACCACCCAAGCCGTTTTCTTTGGACATTAAGAAACACAGTTATATAGTTCGAGCAAAGGTTGATGTTGAGTTCATGCCTAAAATTGCAAATTTTAGGGTACCCCACCTAGTTTGTTTTACTAGAA
>NC_090725.1:7731948-7746948 GCF_036898095.1 Palaemon carinicauda | reverse complement strand
CCATCCTGAGAGTAAGGCAAATGTACACAAGGTGGACGTTGCAGTTTCCATGGGAATGGCTTTAGGTTAACGAGTGGAGCGGTCAATGATAGTAAACAGGTAAGGATGTCCTTTTGATGTGGGTAGAGGACCTACAACATCAACACAAAAATGTGGGCAAAACTCCGGTGAGTTAAGGAAAGGTGCCCACACCTGAATCCGTGTGTCGATGTACTTTTGAGGTTTCGCATGAAGTATAGGCACGGACCCAATCTTTGGTATCCTTAGTAATGCCATGCCAAATGAACTTTTTCTTCAGCAGCTGTGCAGTAGAACAGTGTGTGGGATGTGAAAGACCATGAATGGAATCAAACACCTAGGTCTACCTTTACTGACGTCACAGAGGAGGGTGGCGTAGTCGTCGAGGGGGACGTCCTCCCAATGGAGGGATATGCAGGATGTCCTACATGCTTAGTACTCTGGATCTTTTCGTTGGGCTTCTGTCAAGGCATTGTAATCCAATCCCAGGTGAATGGCAGCTTATGTGTTTCGTGACAGGGTGTGGCAACGGGATTTATTTTCCAAAGGACTTGCTGAAGGGTGTAGAGATGTCGGCGTTGACTGGCGGACCAGGCGTCAGACTGTTGAGTGAAGGCGTGCACCAGAGGCATGTGGTCCATGCGAATGACGAAAGGTGTACCTTCCAAGAAGTGCTAAAAGTGACGGTCAGCCAAGTGCACTGCCAGCAATTCTCGTTTGAAGCTAGAGTAGCAGGATTCCATCTTGGACAGTATCCTACTGATAAGGGCCAATGGGCGGGGCGAGCCGTTGACCACCTGCTCGAGGACTGCCCTAATACCGACGTCGCCGGCATCTGTGGCGAGGAGAGGTGCATGTGGCATGGGAAAAGTCAGAGCAGCATCTGTTGATAGGGCATTCATTGTGTTGCAGAATGCCGCTTCTTGAAGGGGACCCCACTTCAGGTCTCTTGGCTTACCTTTGAGGGAGGCAAAGAGAGGCGCAATAGTGTTGGCTGGTAACAGTGATGATAATTGATCATGCCCAAGAATTCTTGCTTTGACTGCTGAGGGCGTGGGGGAGTTCTAAACGGCAGCGAACTTCTCAGGGATGGGGTGGATTCATTCTAGAATGATGCGGTGCCCTAAGAATGATATTTCGTTGGCGCCAAAGGTACACTAGTCGTACCAGACTACTAGACCGTTCTGTTATAGGCAGTCAAGCACGATCTGTACATTACGGAGGTGTTCCTCTTTGGAGGAAGAGAACACAAGTGTGTCGTCCATGTAACATGCACAGAATGGGACGTCCCCTAAGATGCCGTACATGAGACATTGGAAGGTGGCCCCAGCATTACGAAGGCCAAAACAGGAGTAATTGAAGGTGGATGTACCGAAAGGGGTGATGATGGTGGTCTTGGGGATGTCTTCTGGGTTCATAAGAACCTATTGATACCTCTTTAAGAGGTTGAGCATGGAGAAAACCTTTGCTTTGGGCAAGTAGGAGATCACGTCGTAAAGTTTGAGTGTGTGTAGTGATCCAGTTCTGTCTGCATGTTCAGGCGCCTGTAATCCCCACAAGGATGCAGAAAACCATCTTTCTTCAGGACTATGTGTAATGGTGACGACCATGGGCTTGAGGCCTTTTGGCAAAGGTCCATTTCTTCCATTTTTGGCAATCGTTTGTTTAGCGGCTGTCAAACGATCCAGTGCCAGACGTCTGAATCTGATGTGGAGATAAATATCGTGTTTCACGGGAACTGTGGGCGTTTGACGAAGTTCTGGACGGAAAACTTCTGGGTATAATGTAAGGAGGTGGGCGTAGGCATTCGTGGGTGCGCTGATGTGGAGAGCAAGGTCAAAGGGTGTGGGTTGGAGAGGCGTCAAGTAGTACAAATCTGGGTTGACTAACCGTCGGTGAGCTACATTGACCAGGAGGTGGAAGTGTGAGAGGAAGTCGGCACCGAGGATTGGCAATTTGACGTCAGCAACGAGACACTTCCAAATATATTTAGCTCTTCCATACGATAATGGGAGGGTTTTATAACCATGGGTGGGTATCGCAGATCCGTTGGCAGCTATCAGGCAGATGTCAGCAGACTTAGACAGACTATGGCGTGTCCTGAAGTTCTTGAGGCCACAACCACAAGGGATGGCCTACTTACACTTTTTTTTTTTTTGGCCACTGACAACCATTCACACGTTTCTTAGCAGCAGCCCCGAATTTGGCGTGGTAGTAGCATAATTGCAGCTGATGGGCATTAGAAATTGGCTGGAGAGGTCGTTGGTAGGGACATAAGCGAAGGTTGGTATGTGTGGGTGGTGGGCGGCTTTGTTGCAGTTCTGGCACATCACGCGGGAGTGGGCGTCTGTGTCCTACCACATTCACATCAGCTTCAGTCGATGTGTAATAGGTGTCCACTTCGTCAGGAGTGGATGCGTTGATGGAGGTCAGGAAACTGGTGAAGTGGCTGTCCATAAGGGCGTCGACTTTCGACATCAGGTCCTTCTTGGGCAAAATATCGACAGCATGTATAGCAGCACGTACAGGTTTGGGTTGGCGCTGTACCTAAAGGGCACATAGTAGATTTACTTCACGAGGACAGCCGTCTTTAGCGGGCTGTAGGCGAGCGATACTGGTTATTTCCCTGAGGGCGAGCGAAGCCTTTTGGTCCCCCAACGGTTGTTGATAGAGCTGAAAAAGTTTCGCTATGTGGCCAGCTGGCGATGGTGAGTACTGCTCCAGGAGGTATGATTTGAAAGTGTCGTACGGTATTGGCGTGTCTCCTTGCTCGCACAGCCAATCAGAGATTTTTGGGAAAGTATCCTTGCAGATCGCCGGAAGAACGTAATCTGCTTTGGTACTTGACCGAGTCACACCATTGATGCGAAACTGGACTTCAACACGCTGGAATCAGGCGAACGCTTCTCCGCTGGTGAAGGACGGTAGTATCGGGCATGGCGTTGATAGTAGAGGCAGTGTCTGGCGGTGGCATCATCAATTAATAAGACTCAGCAGTGCAGGAGGGAGCTGAACACTCCAGTGGTCACCAATGTGTGGATTCACCAGTTAGGTATTCACTGAGAGAAGGCGTAATTACAATCAACTTCATTTCAACAGACAGTGAGCTTTTATAACAACAGTTTTCGTGATAGAAGGTAAAAAAATGCAAACAGATTGATACAAGCACATACAGGCAGAAACAAGTTATCAGTGCGAGGGGACACCGATAACGGCAATATTAAAAAAAGAAAAAAAAAAAAACGGAAATACACTGCTACAGTGTACGATCGTGTAATACTCATGCGGTACAAAACGTTACTGCTAAATTGTGATTTAAACTCCTGTTTAGATAACTTCGTCATCGTAAGAAATTCATCAGCAGCCCACATCAGTCTTAACCCCATTTTCTTCCTTGATTATTAAGGTTTCAGTTCCAACATATTTCTCTCTCTCCCTACATCCTCCTATAGTCTTGCTCTTGTATCGCAGAATGATTCAGTCATTCACACCAAGGTATATATTCACACTTTTCATCAACCCGCCATCATTGACTTTTTTCAGATTTACCAAACACCTAAAAAACCACGATCCAACTTTTCGCCACTTCTCTTGTTTCCACGTTTCTCAAAAATTCAATACTTTTTACCCGATATACATTGTAATTTTCTTTGTAGTTTATTATTATTATTATTATTATTATTATTATTATTATTATTATTATTATTATTATTATACATATATATATATATATATATATATATATATATGTATATATATATATATATATGTATATGTATATGTATATATATATATATATATATATATATATATATATATATATATATATATATATATATCAAATAAACCACAAATTCTCTTTAATACCAAATTTGCTCAGCCATGGAATCACCGACACATTGGGAAATTACGTTCATGCTAAATATTTCAGCCCGGCCAAATCCATTTACTTACTGCAGGTTATTTTCATTTGTACAGTATTAAATTCGATTATATACTCGTAAAATGTATAATCATTCATGAAAAGAATAACAGAGACCGTAAAGCGAAGAGCAGAACATGAATTTTGCTCTTTAAAACGTTAACAAGCCTCCTAATGTTGACGACTTTAAATTGGTATGTTACCTTTGACGATGTGATCTGAGTAAACTGACACTTCCAAGAGTGTCAAAGACCTCTAACCACACTATTACCTTAAAAACGGGATATTTTCTCCCTTTACAACAAGAATATTTCTTCACTTTACATTTTTAAGATACCAGAAAACAGAATTCTCCCCAGTGAAGTATTTAAGAAATGTCATCTTCATTTTAATCTGTAAATGGATGAATGCCAGAAAACGATAGCTATTTCCCGTTCCTTCACCACCACACCCCCACATTTGACTTCTTTTCCTTTGAGCTTTGAATGAGCAAACGAAACACACAATATCCTGACATATGGAAAAGCGGACTAAATCGGAAATGAATCCCGGCTTTTGGAGAGAGACTTTTAATCATGGCTGGGATGTTGCAACATTTAATCTCCTGTTAATTAAGCAGTCAAGTCTGTTGAAACCGTCAGTTGCACTTGATATAAGGACTATCATGGCATAAAAAATGTCGTATGTACATTCTGATGAAAATGTTAAAATCATCGGTTCATGCAGTATAATGTGAAGGGTGATGATTATAATTACTGTAATGATAATAACAATAAAAGGGCGGTATTCCATTGTGAGTATATTTGAAATTGATAGAAAGCTTTATTGATTATTTATGAAGAATATATTTTAATTCTTTGAGCTATGAGGATGATAAAATTTTCAGTCTAATATGTAGTTTCTCTTTTTAATTTTATGATTACGAAATCGGGATAATGCAGTTGCTATTTTATTTACGATCATATATTAATAGTTCATTGACGGAATCTGAGAGTATAAGTTTATAGTTTTTTACAAAAGCAATGGGTATTTATTATTATTAAGTTCAAAACAAGTATGTTACTTTCATTACCCCTATTTACAGCCTGGAAACATTCCTTTGGAAATCTTCCAAATAAGAAAAGGCATGTAAAAAATGAAAATGGATTATCAACTCTTACCACAACCAAGTGATCAACGCATGACTCTCTTTTCATGTTTGGATGCGAAATGAACCAAAGAATGCCTGGGAGTAGCAGTGTCGTAATAATTTATTACTGTTTTGGCAAAATTTTTGTGTTATCCTAGACAATTAGTTGCATCAGTGAGTTTTCATAAATTAAGCTTATATCAATTACTATTTTGTATAAAGTATCGTATTCCTCTATTGAAATTATAAGTTCTTTAAACCAAACAACTTCATTTAGTCTATAATGGGAAGGTGGGTGGCAAGGTGAATATACCCCCTGAGAGATGGCAATAATACTCCTTTCAGAAGAAACGTTTACCAAATATGTTTTAAAAAATCCATTATTTCTCTGTATCCAGCTCCCATATTAAATAAAAGACTAAAAAATCATGAGATCACTTAAAACATTATTATTATTATTATTATTATTATTATTATTATTATTATTATCATTATTATTATTATTAGCTAAGCTACAACTCCAGTAGGAAAAGCCCTATGCTATAAGCACAAGAGCCTAGTGAGGAAACGAAATAATGAAATAATAAACAACGTAAGAAGTAATGAATAATGGATATAAGATATAAGATCGGCAAAACGTTAAAATAGATTTGTCATATATTTACTAAGAAGAGAGACATGTCAGCTGGTTTGACATATAAAAAAAATAGCTGCAAGTTTGAACTTCTGAACTTTCACTAATTCAACTGCCTGATTAGAAAGATCATTCCACAATCTGATCACAGCTGAAAAAAAAAAAAAACTCCTAGAATAGTGTTTAGCATTGATCCTATTGATGGTAGAGGAGACATGCCTGTTATGATAATAATAATAATAATAATAATAATAAATGTTTTATTATTATTATTATTATTATTATTAGTAGTAGTAGTAGTAGTAGTAGTAGTAGTAGTAGTAGAAGAAGTAGTAGTAGTAGTAGTAGTAGTAGTAGTAGTAGTAGTACCTATGGTGGCACAGTCTGGGAAGATCTGAATGCAAAGAATTATCAGAATTATGGAAAATCTTATGCAATATGCATAATAACTAACTGAACAACTGTGCCAGAAATGAATATCCAGATCAGGAATAAGAAATTTGATACACCGTAATTTCTTGTCCAACAAATTGAGGTGAGATTCCGCAGTTGAAGGCCAGATAGAAACACAATCCTCGAAACAAGGTAGAATGGAAGAATTAAAACAATTCTTGAGACTAGATTGAGCACAAAGTAATGGACCAATAACACTACCCCGAGGAACACAAATATCACATTCCTAAACCCACTATGGTACCCATCAACAACAACGCTTTCCAGTCTGTTACCTAAAATGTGAATAGTGATGCTAAGTAAGGACCCACCTACTCCCAACTGTTTGAGTTTGAAATCAAAGGCCTCATGATTAATACGGTTAAAAGCAGCTCTTAAATGAAGACCAATCATACAAACTTCCTGACCACAATCAATAGATTTTTGTACAGCATTGGAGATTGTAAGAAGGGCATCACATGCTCCAAGGACTTTGCGAAAGCCAAATAGCAAAGTAGGGAACAGCTTAAATATTTATTATATGATTAAACTTGAAATTAAGCAAGTGTTAATGACGTTGCACTTGAGAAATATTACGTAGAGATTCCCACCAACATTGCAATAGCAATGGGTTCCATGTCAAAAGACACTCGTTGGAACAACTCGGATATCTCTGTTTCTAAAATTAAGCCATGTCCGAGTTTGTTTGTTGTTGAATAAATGACATTCAGTGAAAACGCTGGTTAGCTAGTCTCTTGCTTAGTGAAGCAGTTAGAGTTGGTTTGGTCAGATATTTATTGGATACAACAAATGAAATTCATAAAACAATAACAGAGATGCACTGTTATGCCTAAGTTAAAACTGGCAAAAATAATCACTAACTAAATCTACAGTATCATACTTACGGGTGCTATGCACGTCCTTGTTGGAATTTTGTCCTGTATTATTTTCTAACGAAGTTATTCATGTACTGTCCAGCCATGACCAAGTATGTGTCAAACACTGGATCGTTAAGGCTGCCTTTAAAATTTCGTTTTCCTTTTGATGCTGTCATGACATAAAACGGTAAGGATCACTTGATTCGTGTATCTCAGCATATGGTGCTTAGATAGGAACTAAAGGAACCGCAGTAAAACACTGTCTCCATAATCTACGATCATCCTGCTATAATAGCATATATAGCCCTTTGAAATTATTCAGTGTTTACAGAGGATTCTTACTTAGAATGCATCCCACAAAACATAGTATAATGAAGCGCCAGCATTGGGGAAATGTGAAAAATGGTAAACTGGGAATTTTCAGATAATACATTTTCTTGAATCAATCTCCTGCCACCCTATGGCTGTGTTGGAGTCAATTCTTGGTACCAGTAGCTTTTTAAAGATGCCTTGACAGTGTCCCAACTATTTTTAATCTAAGTCTTTCGCAACCTGTCCAAGATTAAAGAAATCATTCTATGCCAGAAAAGTGACATGCATGTAAATATGGAGAGTCCTTTTTAACAAGACTATTTAAAAAAGGCTACATGAACCAACGGATAATATGCGACCTTTTCAGTATAACACCAGAGTTGCAATGTTCCAAGTACGGCAATTCCATTCAACATAGCTAACGTGGACACTTACACTACTACTCAGAGTACAAAGCAAGAAAGGAAGTAAAATGAGAGAGTTACTGAACATTATTTTCGTAAGTATGAAGCATTGTATAAATAAAATAAAGCTCAAGGAAGCTTTATTTCCTAGCGTCATATCGTTAAAATGTAACACGTTTAAGTTGGCGTACTCAGGTATTAATAACAAATAAAAAAATTTGGAGTATTAAAGCTTGTATTTCGAGGTCATACTCAACATGGATATCTTTTATAAAAACAATCTAGGTTTTCAAGTCAAAATAACTAGAATTTCCCAAATCAAGGTTAATTAAAGTTTGGTTAAAACCAGCCTTAACTTAAAATTCAATGCCCACCTTGGTTTCTGAGTACGAGCCAACTTAAATTCCCTTTTTTAATCTAATAAAAAAATACAGAAAGAAACAGAATTTCCAATTATTATTATTATTATTATTATTATTATTATTATTATTATTATTATTATTATTTAGAAGAACAATGGGTTGGTGATAACTTAAAACTATGATTTCAAGTGATTATTTATTCAGTATATAAATTATATATTATTTTATATTATTTGGTTTACAATTTATTCATTGTATCTATTTATTAAACGATGAGTAGAAATAAGTACTCCATTATAGCTTCAACAGTTTGTGAAATTACCCAAGTTCACCCTCTTTTGCACGCACCAATTCCTTTGCATTTCTTTCTTCACTCCCTTTCTTACCCACTAATATACCGTACAGTACATTCGAGAATGAATTCTGGCAAATACCTTCTTTCGAAACATCAAAAACTTCTCGTAAAATCTGGACGGGTAAGATTTCGAGGTTATTTCCAAGAGATATGTAATAGATATTCGAGAATGTGTCTAATTTTGAATACCAGATCTCTTCAACCATAATGGCATCCAAGATAAAAAGAGGTAATAATTAAAGTTTGTCTGTCCATTAACTAATAAGCCTGAAATCTTAGGAAAAAATTGCATTGAAGAATATGTGTGTGTGTGTGTGTGTGTGTGTGTGTGTGTGTGTGTGTGAGAGAGAGAGAGAGAGAGAGAGAGAGAGAGAGAGAGAGAGAGAGAGAGAGAGAGATTTTGACTTTAATAAAACGGACAGATTGCTACACCGAATGGTTTTGGTGGAGTCATCCTGTAAAGCTTCGTAAGATTTATGCTTCTTGTGCAGACTTTTCTATCTATTAGTCTTTGGTAGCACTGCTCTTTAGTGTTTTTTTTTTTTTTCAAAAGACTATTTTAGTGCTTTTCTATTTATTAGTCATTGGTAGCACTGCTCTTTGGTGTTTTTTTTATTTTTCAAAGGCCTATTTTAGTGCTTTTCTATTTATTAGTCTTTGGTAGCACTGCTCTTTGGTGTTTTTTTTTTTTTTTTCTTCAAAAGACTATTTTAGTGCTTTTCTATTTATTAGTCATTGGTAGCACTGCTCTTTGGTGTTTTTTTTTTATTTTTCAAAGGCCTATTTTAGTGCTTTTCTATTTATTAGTCTTTGGTAGCACTGCTCTTTGGTGTTTTTTTTTTTCAAAAGACTATTTTAGTGCTTTTCTATTTATTAGTCATTGGTAGCACTGCTCTTTGGTGTTTTTTTTATTTTTCAAAGGCCTATTTTAGTGCTTTTCTATTTATTAGTCTTTGGTAGCACTGCTCTTTGGTGTTTTTTTTTTTTTCTTCAAAAGACTATTTTAGTGCTTTTCTATTTATTAGTCATTGGTAGCACTGCTCTTTGGTGTTTTTTTTTATTTTTCAAAGGCCTATTTTAGTGCTTTTCTATTTATTAGTCTTTGGTAGCACTGCTCTTTGGTGTTTTTTTTTTCAAAAGACTATTTTAGTGCTTTTCTATTTATTAGTCATTGGTAGCACTGCTCTTTGGTGTTTTTTTTATTTTTCAAAGGCCTATTTTAGTGCTTTTCTATTTATTAGTCTTTGGTAGCACTGCTCTTTGGTGTTTTTTTTTTTTCTTCAAAAGACTATTTTAGTGCTCTCAATAACATAACAATTAATTTATTTTCCCATGCTTGTGCTTTATCGATTTGTAAGAATAATCAAATTTCTGATGAAGTTATTTTATGGAATAAGATTGAGTTGTGATTGTTTATTAATGGTATTGTTTATGTTATTATAGTTTTTGTTCTTGCTATAAATGATTTAATGTCTTTATGCATATTTTGATATGCATAAGTAGCACTACTAGAACTCATATGGATTATGGCTATATTTCGAAAGCCATTATGAACTAGGGAGGCCCATTTAGTCTTTCCATCAAGAAAATTAATGCCATCCAATTTACGATGTGGTCAAAATATGACAGGTTCTGCTTTCGTCATTTTGTGAACAATTACTGTTTATAGTATTTTCTCTCTCTCTCTCTCTCTCTCTCTCTCTCTCTCTCTCTCTCTCTCTCTCTCTCTCTCTCTCCGGCGTCAATGACCTTAGATGTCAGGATGCCTGAAAACTTTAAATCAATCAATCAATCTCTCTCTCTCTCTCTCTCTCTCTCTCTCTCTCTCTCTCTCTCTCTCTCTCTCTCTCTCTCTCTCTCTCTCTCTCTCGTCACTATATCTAGAAAAAGAAAATAGTGTTAGATTCGTTATTATGGTAATTCATAAATCCTTTGCGATGTTAAAAGAGGTGCACACAACCCTTTTTAGACACATTTAGACGCATTACCCAAACAGTTATCTTCATGACCAGATATTGTGACACGCACTGGACCTTGAAGCCCATAGATTATTTTTCTATCAAGAAATAAATATCAGTACAATTCATGCTCAACATCTTCAGTCTGCCAAACCTTTTTGAATGGCCATATGTGCCACATTCCCAAAACTTAGAATTCTCACATAGATGTTGCATAGGAAACTTGATCCATACAGTCTCGTCGTTGTGTGAGACCACAATGTTCTGCCTCAACCAATCCTTCTATAATCAGTCTTATTGTGTTTCTCAAAATCTTACTGTACATTTTTTTTCTGTATACTTGATCATTTTTGTCCAAATATTCTTTCAGTTGCTTATGTTACTTTAGCCCTCATTAAAGGGAAACAATATTCTGCTCCCCAATCCTTTGAAACTTTTCTCGCATCAAGGCACACCTTACACATCTGGGCAGACACTTTTCACATTTTCCATTATTTTACAACATCATTCTCCTTGTAATCCTTCAAAATCTTTTGACGTTCCGGTTTTCAACCCTTTGTAATTGTCCTAATTACATTATCAACAATAAGTCTTCTATGCTTACTCAAATATGTACTAACCCTTCCAACTTTATCCACATTCAATATTCAGAAAATTTGCAATAAGCTAATTCCATCTGATAATATTACATTTTATTCAAACATAATTTTTCTGTTAGAAATTTCTTTCGGAGACCCATTCTCTACATTTTTCCCCACAAGTTTTTTTTTTTTTTTTTTTTTTTTTTTTTTTTTTTTTTTTTTTCTCTAAAAGTATTTACTCAGATTCAGCTTGGTATTGTTATCATATACCTCTTCTACTCATCTCACACTTGACTGCCTTATCCATCGCCTCACATAACTGTGCATTATCTTTAGATTTTATAGGTCACTATGATGTCTAGTGATCATCCAACATTCACCATATATCATTCTTTATGACCTAGTCCCATTACGAGGCTATGGGACCGATATTAACAATTTGCCATTTGACATTGTTCTTTTCCCACAACCAAGATATCGATCACCTTAAAAGCGCTGAACACAGTTGCTTCAACAGATTAGGCCAACTCCAACCATTTGCACCATGAGCCTTCTGTGACGGTGCCGAGAGAAAGGTTGTGAACTCAAAGGCAGTGTGAAAGCAACTGATTTAATTTATTATGGAACACTATCCTTTATATACAAAACCTCAAGGCAACAGGAAATTACATGTTCGAGAAAATGACAATGTTACATAGGCGAGATGCAGACATGTTTATTCTGGTTATTTTTAGTGCGAGGGAAGAGCGAAGATACAAGCATAATATATACAAAAGGAATTATGTACAATTGTGTGACACACGGTTGGTACACTTTCCTTCCCCACTCACCGCCTTTGTTCACACAAGTGTCACAAATGAGAAAATTAGTAGCTGGTAATTTCTATACTTCTGGAATAATCTTGCAGATAAACGTTATTAATAACAAATTAGTTTACGGAGCGTGAATCATTTAGAATTGAATTCGATATTAGTTTTGGTATGATGATTATATAGGATTAATTTTTTAGTTCAGGAAAGAAGCGAAAGTATCAATTGTAAATGTGTTTGCCGTTTGCATAAGGCTTATAAATCTCTTCACTTTTACTTTTATCCTTCAAATCCATAGATTCCTCCCTTGCACATGGGTCCTGAATGGCCTATCAGGCCTCAATCCCGGTCTTTATGATCGAAATTCTAAATGCGATTTAAATCTGTATTCAGCTTAATTATTAGTATTATTATTATTATTATTATTATTATTATTATTATTATTATTCAACCTTAATTGGAAAAGCACGATGCTATAAGTACAAGGGTTCAAACAGGATAAAATAGCCCAGTGAGGAAATAACTAAACTACAAGGGAAGAAATAAAAAGTTAAAATTAAATATTTTAAGAACAGTAACAACATTAAATTAGATCCTTCATATATAAACTATAAAAACTTAAAAAAAAAAAAAAACCAAGAAGAGAAATAAGATAGAACACCGTTCCCAAGCGTACCCTCAAGCAAGAGAACTCTAACCCATGACAGTGGAATACCATGGCACAGAGGCTATGGCATTACCCAAGAGTAGAGAACAATGGTTTGATTTTGGCGTATCCTTCTAGAAGAGCTGCTTACCATGGCTAAAGAGTATCTTCTACCCTTACCAAGAAGAAAGTAGCCACTGAACAATTGCAGTGCAGTAGTTAACCCCTTGGGTGAAAGAAGAATTGTTTGGTAATCACAGTGTTGTCAGGTGTATGAGGACAGAGGAGAATCTGTAAAGAATAGTCCAGACTATTTGGTATATGTGTACGCAAAGAGAAAATAAAATGTAACCAGAGAGAAGGATCCAATGTAGTACTGTCTGGCCAGTCAAAGGACTCCATAACTCTCTAGCGGTAGTATCTCAACGGGTGGCTGGTGCCTTCTACCCTTAATATTGTTTCTAACTAGAATGAAGATCTTAGAAAACAACCCCCACAACAGCTTTTCTTCCTGGCTGATCTCCCTCATTACACAGCTTTTTTACAGGAATCTCTTTACAAACACATTTTGGCGTATTTTCTTATTGATAACGAAAGACTTCTTATATGTGACCTTTTTTTCTTTTTGGCTATCAGTCAATTTTAAATGATTACCATTTGTAACCAGGCTCAGCCTTGGCTGTTACTTTCTTTACTTCCGCCTCCAAATCCTTGCAACTCCTCAAATTCCCCAAACATTCACAGTCAGCGTCAGGTTACACATGTGATGAATTGTGAATAAATTAGCTAATTATCCTCACAATATCCGTAAATTACCATTTATTTTTAACTCGAAGAAATAATTGAAATAGGGTATTTAGACAGTAGATTGACAAATAGATTGTGGTCTCAAAATTAAATCTCATAAAAGATGTTCCAAAGCACACACACGCATACACACACACGATGTGTATATATATATATATATATATATATATATATATATATATATATATATATATATGTATGTATGCATGTATGTATGTATATATATATATATATATATATATATATATATATATGTGTGTGTGTGTGTGTGTGTGTGTGTATGTATATATTTATTTATATTATTTTTCTATTTCCTTTCCGCGCCTGGCGTCTTTCCCTGTTAGAGCCCTTGACCTTGTAGCTCCTGCTTTTCCAACTATGGCTGTCGCTTGGCTAAAACTGATCATAATGTCTAATTTCTAATTTTGTTTCCAATCTATTGATAAAGCAATTCTTTTAAAATGCATATGTGATATTGTCATTTATATGATATTCCTCCTCTCTCTCTCTCTCTCTCTCTCTCTCTCTCTCTCTCTCTCTCTCTCTCTCTCTCTCTCTCTCTCTCACCTGGAGTCTGATTTGGCGTTATCGCTCGATTTCTTAATTAACGAGTGTCATTGGGGAAGACGGCCAAGATTGAATTCGATTAGCTGGGCCAATGGATGGCCTCATTAACGTCACCCTCATTTTCACCTTTCTTGACTCTTGAATCATCTGATACAGCTCTTAGTTCGAAGGAGCACCTTGGTATGTGCGTGCACGTTTGAATTAATTATCTTACTAAAACACACAAGGTCTACTGTACATGTCACAGGTATAGACTCCACTGTATATTAATGAAATGAACAGACACGCAGATATCTAGCTATCAGTAGTAGTAGTAGTAGTAGTAGTAGTAGTAGTAGTAGTAGTAGTAGTAGTTAAAGGTATGCTTAATATCCAGATAATTTTCTCTCAACGCGGACATGGACATTTCTGGGATTAATCCACATGATAAATGTTCCAAAAAAAAAAAAAAAAACGAAGTAAACATTATAAAAGAAAATTTTAATGGCTAGATTTCAGTAATTTGATATTCAGGACTTGGCTCATTAGCATATTTTCCAGCTTCCAAAACCTTGAAATCTAGAGTCTGTTTTGTCCAAATATTCATAGGTTTTGAGACTGAAACGTATCCAGGCAGTATCTTGAATATCATACATATGTTGGCTCTCATATAACTATGAATTATTAATATCAGATCACCATTGGTTACATGAGAGCATAATTATGTATGTATGGAAATGACGTTAAAGAACCAAAACATTGGGCTCCATGTTAGATAAACTTTGGTGATAATAAACACAGAACATCCATGATTCTCATACGTTCCAACTACATTAGTTTACTCAAAATCTGCATTTGCATATCAGCTTGTAAAGCAAATGCATTTCAAACATTAATCACAGCTTTGCAAGAAGCCTCAATTACAACTATTCTTGTTTAGGGATAAAATACCATGAAGGTATCCAGTGAATATTTTTTTACAGAACGAAATAAATAGAGGGTATTCAGAGTTAAACTTTTGGTGGCAGACGAAGTAAAAAGAATACTAAGAATGGTAATGGAAAGATTACAAGACGTTTTAAATAATCTCATGTACCACTATCATGACATCGCGTAAACCAGATTAAGTTCTAATCAACGATGTACAAATTTTATCGATCGATATATATATATATATATATATATATATATATATATATATATATAT